>NC_088393.1:41775000-42002500 GCF_037993035.2 Macaca fascicularis | reverse complement strand
GAGAGGGTGAAGTGAGAGGGCAGGTGTAATCACTTCCTACCTAGGGTCCTGAATCCAGGACAGGAGTTGGAAGGAGAGGTCCCTGTTTCTGGCTCTAACTTTGAGCTGTCGCCTCGCTGCCCTCGGCCTCCATTCCCTCGGGTCTAAAATGCGAATCTCAATAATTTTCTCTGTGGAGGGAACTGGAGCTGGTACGCTTGTGACGTGGTCCCCTTTCAGTGCTCGGAGAGCATCACTCTAGGTGCCGTCTTTGAAGAAGGACTTCCCAGGTCCTGCTGTTGTTTTAGGGAATCATTCCAGCGGAAGTCTGGCCCTACCAAAAGCTAGGAGAGGGAATGAGAGCCTCGAGGGCAAGAGGTGAGGCGGGAGCAGCATTTTTGGCAGGAGGCTAGAAGGCAAGAAGCTCATTGGATTTGTCTTTGTGGATGCCTTGTTTGTTACAAATGAATCTGGCATGACGCCTAACAGCAGTGAATCCGTGCTCCTGTTTAACACATGCTCTTGTATTTAAAAAGCAAATCCAGTTCAATATTCATTAATGACAGTGTACGTGAATGTGTGTCTCTTGGAATGTGAGCACATAACAGGCCCCAAGTTACTCTCCAGCATGTCACACTGTTTACTCCTCATAACTCTGATCACCTTCAGGAGTTGTCTATTCATTTTTCCTCACCTGGCCTGTTCTCTAACCTCAATCTAACCTTGTTCCAGGGTCTCTTCAGAGAGAGCTTCCCTGGTTTCATCATGTAAAGTCACTCCCAGTCTTTGTGGTCTTCTCACTCTTGTGTTGTTTTCTAGAGTCTTCTGACTTTATCTTGATTGTTTATTGCTGAGGATCTGTCCCCTAACCCCGGAATGTGAGCTTCTGTTTTCCATCCCCAGCCCCAAAACTGTTCTGTTCTGGGCCTGTACCACTTAGTCGATAAGTGATTAATGAATGAGATTCTACCCTCTGGGGCTCCCATCCTACTTAGATTTAATCTAACCCAACCCCACCCCACACCCCACCATGGCTGCAGAGTCACTGCCCAGTCCACCAGGACACTTCCCCTCCCATTCTTCTCTCCTGCACATGCCAAGCTCATTGGACAATTTTCCCTGTCACATTGTTCCCAGATCTCTGCAAGCCTTCTCCTGGATGTGTGCTGCATTGATCTCTCCTAGGGTGCTACCGGAGCAAATAGGAAAAATACTAACAGCAACAAATAATAGCTGGTCTTCACTGAGCACACTGATAATGTGCTGAGAGGCAGTTTCTGCGTATTATCTTTAATGCCCTTCTTCTCAGAGTAAAATTCTTTCATTTTCCTTTCTTTACAGAAGAGGAACCGGAGACTCAGATCAACTACCCAAGGTTGCATAGGTCACAAGTAACAGAAACAATCCAGTATGTCGAGCACAAAGGCCTACATTATTTATTTATTTATTTATTTTTTGAAAGAGGGTCTAGCTCTGTTGCTTAGGCTGGAGTGCAGTGGCCCCATCACAGCTCACTAGCAATCCTCCCCACTAAGCCTCCTGAGTAGCTAGGATTATCGGTGTGTGCCACCACACCCAGCTAATTTTTTAATTTTTTGTGGAGACAGGGGCTCACTGTGTTGCCCAGGCTGGCCTCGAACTCCTGAACTCAAACAATCCTCCCACTTTGGCCTCTCAAAGTACTTACTGGCATGAGTCAACATGCCCAGCCATAAGCTTACATTTTTAACCAATATTTCACCCACAGTGAATTGGAGATCCCTTGGGGCGACAGCTAAAGTACACTTTGCAAGGGGAAGGTGCAGGCCTCTCTCTAGTAGGTGGGCATTGGAATGAAGGGGTCTTAGGGGAACCTTTCTGGCAAGGGGAACTGTATGGACAAAGGCAGAGGCATGAGGAGACGTAGAATGACACCAGGGCTTGTCACCTGCTGACATGTATCTTGTGTGATCATCTCATGATCATCGTGCCAACATCCCATTCTCACCCAGGACAGACAAGGTGCTTAAGGCAACTGCCCAGGTTCTTAGAGCCACAGCCTGCATTGCCCTTGGCCACTTGTGTTACCTGGTACCTAAGGGAAATGTGCTAATCGTGGCTCCGGAAGAAAAAGAACAGGTTGCTGCTCATTGTGGGATATTCCAGGGAGTCTGCAAGCCCCAGCTGCCTGAAGGCAGGGAAACCTTGTTTGAGCCCTCCTAAGCCCTAGGCAGCTGGCACCTCTTCAGGTACCTCTTCTATGAGGCAAAGAAAGGCTCTGCTCTTCCTTCCATATCTATGGAAGTATTTTCAGGAGTGGCTGAAATTGTTTTCATTGTAAAAATTATAGGAAATATTTTTAGCACTTGTCACTGTGGATTCACTGTGGTGATGGAGGAGTACAGGGGTCACACTCATAGATCCTGGACCTGAGAGATGTGGCTTCAAATCCTGCTTCTGCTTATTAGACATACACCTCTGAGTGACTTGACTCTGAGCCTCAATTTGCTGATTGTGAAATGGAGATGATGATGGCATTTACATCATGGGCTATAGGATGATTACTGAAATTGACAAACACATTGTAACACATGCTGGGCACTGCCATGTTTGCTTTATGAATGTTTTCTCATTAATTCTCACAGCAGTCTGTTGAAGTGGGAACTATTAATGTATTGATGTGGAAACTGGGGCTCCAAGAAATTAAGAGACTTCTCCAAGGTCACACATCTGGCATGGGTTGGTTCAAGAGGCTGGATCTAAACTTCAGGAGCCTGATTCCAGACCTGGAGACATTTAGTTGCTTGAACACAGCATGTAAAGCCCTCGGGTGCAGGCAAATGGTGCAGACCAGTGAGGCTCAGCTACTGCTGCTGTGATTATTGTTTGAATTCTTATTTTTCCCCATTCTTCTAACGTCCTAGGATGTTACTGTCTGCTCTTCACAGTCATATGGGATTATCATTGTCTTGTATCATTTTCCAGTGGTTTCCAACCTAGGAGGCTTTTCTCTCCCACATCTTTGTATTCTGTCAGCGGCACCATCTTCCTCCACAGAGCTCAGTGCTTCTCAGGAGTTGCTCAGTGATTCAGGGCCTCTGGACCCTTTGCCAGTAACCAAGAAATGGGCTGTAATTTCACCTAATAGCTCCACAGCCACCTGTCACCTCTGTTTGACTTCCCAGGCATTAGTATCATTTGAAGACGTGGTTGTGACCTTCACTGGAGAGGAATGGGGGCACCTGGACCTGGCCCAGAGGACCCTGTACCAGGAGGTGATGCTGGAGACCTGCAGGCTTCTAGTCTCACTGGGTAAGACCTCATTACCTTCCCATGTCGGGGACCCACAGCCTCTTTGAATCCACCCTTTCTAGGCCTGGCTGGTCCGGAAGCCTCAGGACACACCCTTCCCTGATCCCTGCAGCCTCCGCACGTTGTGGTCTGACCTCCTCTTCCTGGGTTTCCTTTCGTCTCCGTCAAAGATTGTTGTGTAAGGAACATAGTCCTCCTCAACACTTTCATCCCGCTGTCTAACACAGCTGGCCTCAGTCTGATATGCTTATCCCAGACTGCCACAAAAGGTAATTGGCCCAGCTTGGTTGAGTCAAATGTCCTCACAGCCCAGTTAGCAGGACCTGTGGATAATGGGAAGTTCTGCAAGCAGCGGGTGATTGACACAGGTACTAAGAAGGTGCTTGTTATCAGTGCTGCTGGTATCTTTCTCAGCAACACAGTCTCAGCTGAAAAGTCTATTTGGCCCCTGGCACCTGCACAGGTAACCCTTACTTCCTAAGGCCTGTGCCTTGCTCCTCTGCTGCTACAGATGATTATGTAAAGGGGGCATAGACACATTCTCAAATGGCATGGGTGTATGCTATCTGAGAAAGCTGTTCTTTGTTTCTTTTCTCTTTCCTGCCTTTTGAATGTTGAGTGTTGGCTTAGGGCTGAATCTTTAACACTCCGGTAGCTGTTGGTGAATTTCTTCCTCAGTAGAAAGAGTAGCCTCAAACTCCCAGCCTCGAGCAGGCAGCAGGAACTTGCTGGGACCTGATACCGTTTTGATTTTGCCATTTTTATAGTAACCTGTCACAGCAAGTTAACTAATACCCATAAAGTGCTTAGAATAGAGCTGGAAACAAAATAACTTCCACATGTGTTTGCTACATTTAACAAATTAATAAATACCAAATGCTTTGCCACCTAAACGTCTAATAGCCAGTTTGCCCAGAAGTTGGTCTGAGTAGAAATTAATGGAGGCCCAAGGTCTCGCTTCGTTCAGATGTTCAAATGGTTACCGTCACTGGGCTCTCCCAGCCCTGCGTCCCCACAAGGGATGAGTCATTAATGAAGTAAACGCGGTGTTATTTTATGACAACTGTGATTAGCTGTGAAAAGGAGATGTATGGGGAACAGCATTCCAGGAGGAGGGACCGACATGAGCAGCATCCGTGTGGGAGCAGGGTGCTTGATTCCTTAACAGAGATGAAGGCAGGCCTGATTCCCCTTTAACACTGCTCATCACCCAGCTCAGTGCCAGGCATATGGCAGAACATTTGCTGAGTGTGCATGTGGCATGGAAGTGTGCATAATCCTATGGTGAACATTTGCTAAGTGACAGCTGGATGCATGCCAGGACAAGATTTTCCAATTGATGCTTCTGGGTCCTGGTGCGTCAGTCACTGACTTCTCTCCAGAGTCTTCTGTCTTTTAGCCTTCCCAGTTGGCAAAATGTGTGTGGCTGCATGTGGAAGAAGACCACCTCCTGCCAGTTTCACCCTGAAAATAATTTATTACTTCACCTGATGAGAAGCCCTGAGGTGCTGCTGGCTCCTGGCTTGGTCGATGCCAATCCATGCTAACCCAGTTCTCTATCTGCTTTCTCTCCTCAGTCTAGGGCCCTGGCCAGTACCCTTGTGGGGCAGTAGGCCTCCATGTTCAGCTTCAGTCCCTGGCCTGCCTTACACAACTATCAATAGATGCCATTCATCAGGCGATTTAGTCCTGTGTTTTTCAACCATCATGGGCACCAAAATCACCTGGGGAGCTTTAAAAACTACCAGTGCTCAGTCCTTCTGCTCAGAGAGTTGTTTTAATTTATTCTGTTTTTGGAACTGGGTGTTGCTAGGTAGTTTTGATGCACAGGGTGGTTGAATCCTACTAGCTTAGGTTAATTAGGAAATAGTTTTGGTGAGGCGGGGGAGGGCCCCTTCTGGGGTTTCGTTGCAGTATGTTAAATGTATATACTCCTTTCCACCTCAGACTTTTCTTTTTGTCTTTACCTATATACCATACTCCAGTTGTTTCTCCATGCACAGGGCATCCTGTTCCCAAACCAGAGCTGATCTACCTACTGGAACATGGACAGGACCTGTGGACAGTGAAGAGAGGCCTCTCCCAAAGCACTTGTGCAGGTTGGTGACTTTGAGAGTCTGGCAGCGAGTATCAGGGCAGCTTGCAGACCACCCAGGCATCACTGTGTCTGAAATGCCATGGGCAGCTATTTTGTGGTCTTGAGTGGTCATGGAGCCCTTGACCCCATGGTTCCCCATCTTCCCACTCCATCACACACTCTTCACCTTTATTCAGGTTGGAATATGCTCAGTAGGAGACAGATTCTAGGCTTTAATGATTTGCCACTCACTAGCCTCATGACTCTGGAGAAGTTGTGTGATGTCACTGTGCCTTTGGTATATAAGTTAGGCTGAGTTATTTACCTTCTCTGAAAAATAAACTCCAAAATCCTGGCGACTCAACAGATTTAGTTTAGTTTAGTTTTTTCATCCATGCCATAGTCCAGTGTGGGTCAGCGGGAAAGCCGTGTACCTGTATTTATTTAGGGATCACATGCATTCTGTTGTCAATATGCAGCTTTAAGGTTGCCCTGGCCAAGAGGAATGGGAGAGGTGGGCAGTAGTCACTTCCACTTGCACACACACATCACTTCCATTCACATTTCATTGACAAGAACTAGGTATTAGGATACACGTTTTATCAGGCTGGGAAATGTGGTTTAGCTTTTTTATGCCCAAGGAGAAGAGCCCATGGGTATAGTGAACATACACTTATCTGATAAACTTAGCCTACATTTGAAAGATAGTGATGATAGTTTCTGCATGACTGGGTTGTTTGGGAATGTGACTGCATAACAGGAAACTGCCTAACACACTGCCTGACCCAGAGTGGCTCAACAGAAGTTACCTGTTAGTAATATTCATGTAGTGTTAGTCATAAGGAATAGTGATAGCTCGGACGTTCTTCTGCATTCAGAAGACAGTCCTTTCTTTTCCTGCAGATTACTATTTCAAACTACACTCTGCATCCCACCATTTTTCACCTTCTCCAGCCCGTCATTTATTGATCCATCCATCCATCCATCCTTTCATTTGTGTATCAGATACCCAGAAGCACTCCCTAGCCCTATTGTTTTCTGGCCCTCCTGTCTTCTAAAACCTCAAGGTGATGATTGCCTTTGTCAGTCCCACATCTGGGCTGCCAAAGGGAGCTGGAGCCATCAAGCAGCTGGATTTGTGACACTGCAGATTCACCATCTCGCCCCTCTAATGTCCTTCTTGCCTGCTCAGCCAGCTTTCACCCCTCTCCCCAGTTCCACATCTTCACTTGAATGTCTCAGAGACACCTCACACTCATCATGCTTCAAAAGGACCTCATGATCTCCCCATTTTCAGCTAATGCCCCTTTCAGTGAGTGGAGAAGGCTAAAAACAAACGTGGACAACCCCTCAATACCTCCATCTCCCTCATACCCAATATCCAGCCATCCCCGAATCTTGACCGCTTTACATCATCCATGTCTCCTGAATCCCTCACCTTCACCAGTTCCATCAGCTCCAGCATTAGTACTCTAGGCCAAGTGATTATCTCTTGCCTGCATAATGCTGCCATATTCCTCACTGTTTTCCCCACATGTGCTCTGTGCCTCTGGTCAGCCCTGTGTGTTATATCTGCATCCACTCACATATTCCATGTATCACCGCCTCCCTTGCCACTGATGTCAGAGCATCTGACCTACTTTATGAATAAAGCCTACACACTTGATTTTCTTGTTTTTTGACACTTACTGAGTCACGTGCATCTGACTCATCCTGCAACTTCCTTCTCACTTCCGTGGAAGAGTTCTCATCCTAGCCATGGCTAATTTCTCCAGCATAATCTAGATTACACTTTCTGCCTTCTCAGGTGTATTAGCCATCTACTGCTATTCATATGTAACAATATTACCACAAACCCTGCAGCTGGAAACATCACTCATTTATTATCTCCCACCTATGGATTGGGAGTCCGGGCACAGCTTAGCCAGGTCCTCTCAGGACTGTCATAGGCAGCTCATAGCTCATCACAGTCAGCTCACTTCTTCAAATCAAGCCACTATGTGAGACTCCAGCAAAACTGATGCTTCAGTCTTATAAAATTACATATATTTTATCATGCACATTCCATCATCTTTGCCATATTCTATTCTTTAGAAGCAAATTGAGGTCCTGCCAATATTCTAAAGGGGGACTACAAAAGGGTGTGAACACCATGACTTGGGGATCATGAGAAGCCATACATGAATCTCTCTGCTGCATCAGGGAACATGCTTCTTCACTTATTTCCTGCCTCTTCTATATTGTCATCCCCGCTGTACTCAACATTTAAAAAAATGATGATGTTTCTGATACCTGGGGGAAACTTTTTTTTTTAATGCTCTTACGTCTCCAGCAGCATCTAAATATTGCTGACTCTATTTCACCTGAATAGCCAAGCTTGTTGGAGGAGTCTTCTCATTCTTTGAAGAGACATCTACACAAGACCTTCCTTTATTTTTTCCCTTATGTTTGTACTGAGGTGCAATTTATACATAATAAGTGTACAAATCATAAAGTTTCATTTCTTTAAAATTTTATATATGTACAAGTCAGAGAAACCACCTCACAGTTCAAGAAATACAGTGTTTTCAGCACTTAACAGGCTCCTTGTGCTCATTCTTTGTCAGTATCCCCTTCTACAAAAGTAGCCAGTGTTTACACTCTATCACCATACATTAGTTTTGAAGGCATATACGTAGAACCTTCCAGTATATACTCTGTCCTGACTTCTTTCGATAATCTTTATGACTCAGATTCATTCATGTGGTTGCATATCGTTGGAGTTAGTTCATTACCATCATTGAATGAATAGACTACATAGACCCATTTTCCTATTGATGGACATTTGATTTGGTCTCCATTTTTGGAATATTATGAAGACTACTCTTACGAATATTCTTGATTTTATTTTTTGTTGGATATAAACTCATATTTCTGTGGGGAATATACATACAAGTGGACTGGCCAGATCAAGTGTGGGCATAGATTAGCTTTAATCGAAACCACCAGTTTCAGAGTAACTCACCATTTCACATTTCCACCAGCCATGTATGAGAGCCTTCATTGTTCCACATACGCCTGAGCAGTTGGTGTCTTTCCCTTTATTCCTTGATGCCTGGTAGTGGTGTTGCTCAGCACCACAGCACTTAATATGTTCTTACCCAGGTCACTGTTGCCATCCTGATTGCTAAATTCAACTATAATAATGATAATAGACAGTGGTCTACAGTTTACCAAACATTTACCCTTTGTCACGCAAATGAACTTTGGTTTGGTTTTTGTTTTTTTTTCAGACAGGGTCTCACTCTGTCGCCTAGGCTAGTGTGCAGTGGCACAATCTCAGCTCATTGCAGCCTCTGCCTCTTGGGTTCAAGTGATTCTTGTGCCTCAGCCTCCTAATTGCGATTACAGGCATACACCACCACACTTGGCTGATTTTTTTGTATTTTTAGTAGAGATGGGGTTTTGCTATGTTGGCCAGGCTGGTAATTCCTGGCCTCAAGTGATCTTCCTGCCTCAGCCTCCCAAAGCACTGGGATTACAGGTGTGAGCCCCCACACCCAGCCACAAACAAATGTTTTATATGCTTTTTCTCCTAACAGCTTGTAGGCAGGAACAGAACATCCCAGTTTTTCAGATGAGGAAAGTGAGTCTTAGAAAAGTATGTTAGTCTGCTCTGGCTGCTGTAATAAAATACTATAGACTGCATGGCTTATATAGCAGAAATGTATTTTCTCTCAGGTTTAGAGGCCGCAAGTCTAAGGGCAAGGTACCAGCATGGTTGAGTTCTGATAAGGTTTGTCTTCCCAGCTTGCAGACAGCTGTCTTCTCACTTTGTGCTCACATGGCCTTCCCTCAGTGCCTTCACACACAGTGGAAGCTCTCTAGTGTCTCTTCTTACAAGAGGTTTACCATGTTGGCCAGGCTGGTCTCGAACTCCTGACCTTCAGTGATCCG
The DNA here is from genome assembly GCF_037993035.2 of Macaca fascicularis. NCBI lineage: Eukaryota > Metazoa > Chordata > Mammalia > Primates > Cercopithecidae > Macaca > Macaca fascicularis. Next base: position 41,993,217 of record NC_088393.1, on the reverse strand, counting down.
CCTGTCTTGGCCTTCCAAAGTGCTGGGATTACAGGCATGAGCTACCACACCTGGACCCCCCTCTGACTTTCATAATTGTCCCTAGGTGTGCAGAATTAGAAAAATGATAAATAGTGATTTATGACACATTGTGGTCATTAGTCAATGCGTGTCCTGGTTTTTTGTTTTATTTTCTTTCATTGCATTTTATTATTTATTCATCCTCCTTTAAAAAGATCGCAATGAACACCTACAAACTTTCGCCAAGTACAAGAACATTACCTGCTTCCTGCATCTGTTGATGTGTTTCTTTCCTTTCCCATTCCTGTGCTGCCTCCCTTGCATACATGGCCAATTTAAGATTTGTTATTCCATTGCTTATTCTGTAGGAAGATTCAGGTTTTTTCCATAAATATAGGCTATTCAGATATTCTGATTTTGCTTGTCAGTTTTGGTAATTTGAGTGATTTAAAATATTTGCCCACTTTATCTTTGTCTTCCCATTACTTTTTAAGATTGTTTCATCTCAAAATGGTGAATTTTATATTTTATCACAATAAAAGTCAGAAAAATAAATTTAACATATCTATATATCTTTTTATAATGCCATTTAAAACTGATAAACCTTCTAAAAAAATAAAAGGTTGTTACATTGTATTCTTGTGTGTGTGTATTTTGCTTTTTTTGAACATTATAAAAAGTGTATTGTGGTTTATATTGTCTTCTAGGGTTTTCACTCTTACTCAACAGTAAGTTACTAACATTCATGATGCATATAGCTGTAGTTCACTCATTTTTTTCCTGCTATAGTCAGTTGCATGAATATAACACAATGTATTCATTTTCAGGGAGAGCTTAAAAATGTTTGCTTATTGTTTTTTGTTCTCATAAACAATGCTGCCATAAATTCATATATGTGACCTCAGACACATCTATAGGAGTTTCTCTTAGTAAAGTTCCTTGGACTGGCATTTCTGGATTATAAGATAAGCAAAAGAAGAATTTTACTAGATAATGCTCTGTTGTTTCCTAAAATGGTTATACCCATTTCACTTCCCTTGCCGTATCTGAACGATTTCATAGAACACCATACTCTTCAATAGTTGATGCTGTCAGGTCCTTTAGTTTTTTCAACCTAGTGAGTATAAAATGGGGCATCTCATTGTGGTCCTAATTTGTTTTTCCCCCATTACCAAGAAAGTTGAACACATGTTGATTGGTCAATGTATATCTTCTGTGGAATATCAGTGCATAATATGTTCATTTTTCATTTTGGGGTGGAGTGAAGTTCCCAACCATAATTGTGAGTTTATTTCCCCTTTCAACTCAGTTTTTGGTTCATGTATTTTGAGGCTCTGGTGTTTGGTGCATACAGATTTAAGATGATTTTGTCTTCCTAGTGCCATGGTCTTCTCTTTATCTTGTGATGCCCCTCTTTGTCTCATTTTCTTAGGTCTTTGCTATCTGATACTAACGTTACCTTTTTTGTTTGTTTGCTTTTTTGTTTATTATATTTACTGTAGTCAAATTTTTCATTTATGATTAATGCTTTTATATCTTGTTCTAGAAATCTTTCTCAAAAGATACTCATTTTTATTTTGTGTTTAATGTTTAGCTTCTGACAGTTGGATCTTAATCACTCTGGAGGTAATTCTGTATGTGGTATGAGGTAGGAATATTATTTCATTTTTCTCCATGTGGCAAATAATTGTTCTAAATCCATTTATTGAATGGTTCCTCCTTTTCCCAATGGCCTTCTCTGCTGCTTCTATCATATATCAAAGTTACATATATACATTTCTGAGTTCTCCATTTCATTTTTCCCTTTCACCGTTTGTCTTATATCTATGCCTAACCACACTGCCTGAATGCATATAGTTTCATCATAATACTAATTCCTCATAGGATAAGTCCCCTGCTTTATTCTTCAGAGTTATCCTAGTCTCTGTATTAGCTGACTGGTCTCTATCCACAGTCAGCTTGTCAATATCTATGAAAAACCCTATTGAGATTTTATCTGATGTTGTACTGAATTTAGAAGTGAATTTAGGGAGAAGTGACAACTTTATATTGATTAATCTCTTTTCATATAGATCTTTAGTGCATTAAGTTTTATAATTTTCTTCATGTAGATCTTACCTATTTTGTGTATGTTCACTTAGTCTTTACTCAGACATTGTGGACTCATTATGTTCATCCAGATGCTTCTCACCCTCCTCACTTTTACAGGCAAGGATCCTGAGAATATGTTTCTTCTCTGTCTCTGCCTGCCTTTCCATCCTCATCTCCATCATCTCATTCCATTTACATTATTCAGCAATCAGCATTCTCTCAAGACTTTCAACCCTTGTACATTCTGTTTTCATCTGCCAAAGTTTCCCTCCTAATTCCTCTGTCTGGGAACTCCTACTCCTCTTTTTAAAGAAAGCTCACATAGCACCTTTTCTTGGTGCTGTGATCCAAGACATCCTCTGATCCCTCTCTGTCTCTCTTCTGGGCCATGTTAAGTATACCTTCCCTGCATTGCCATAGTGCCATGAGACTGCCTCTGTCAGAGCACATTCATCACACACATTGTAATTATTAGTCTGCCCAATCTCCCTCATTTGGGAGAGTGAGGAGCTGTCTCCATTCCAGATTCTCTGTCCTCTGCCCTTGCTTTTCCTTTGGGTTTCCTTTTAAAGATCTCAAGAGTCCAAGAATTAAGAAAGAATTTGCAAGCCTGGTTTTGAGAGATGTAAAAATGCAGTAGGCGGCCAGGTGTGGTGGCTTACGCCTGTAATCCCAGCACTTTGGGAGGCCAAGGTGGGCGGATCACAAGGTCAGGAGATCGAGACCATCCTGGCTAACATGGTGAAACCCCGTCTCTACTACAAATAAAAAAATTAGCTGGGTGTGGTGGCAGGCGCCTGTAGTCCCAGCTACTCTGGAGGCTGAGGCAGGAGAATGGTGTGAACCCGTGAGGCAGAGCTTGCAGTGAGCCAAGATCGTGCCACGGCACTCGAGCCTGAGCGACAGAACGAGACTCAAAAAAAAAAAAAAAATGCAGTAGACATCAGAGACACTGTTGTCACCTTCATTCTTCTGCTAAAATAGTGATTTTGTTTGTTCTATGTTGACATCACTAATGTTTTTTTTATATTGGATTTCCTTCAGGTGAAAAAGCAAAACCCAAGACTACAGAGCCTACTGTTTCTCAGCTGGCCTTCTCTGAGGAATTCTCTTTCCAGGAATTTCTGGCACAGAGATCCTCAAGAGATTCCAGGTTTGGGCAAGCTAGAGATGAGGAAAAGCTAATAGAAATTCAGGAAGGGAACTTGAGGCCAGGAACAAACCCGCACAAAGAGATATGCCCTGGGAAGTTGAGCTATAAACATGACGATTTGGAGCCAGATGATAGTCTGGGCTTAAGGGTTTTACAGGAACGAGTCACTCCACAAGATGCTGTCCATGAACATGACTCTCAACGACCAGAAAAAGACCCCATAATTGATGCAAGGAATAACCCTTACACATGCATGGAATGTGGGAAAGGCTTTAGCAAGAAGTGGGCCCTTGTTCGGCATCAACAGATTCATGCTGGAGTGAAGCCCTATGAGTGCAATGAGTGTGGGAAAGCCTGTCGTTATATGGCTGATGTCATTCGACATATGAGGCTTCATACTGGGGAAAAGCCATATAAGTGTATTGAGTGTGGGAAAGCCTTCAAACGCAGGTTTCACCTCACAGAGCACCAGCGTATTCACACCGGAGATAAGCCCTATGAGTGCAAAGAATGTGGCAAAGCATTCACCCACCGCTCTTCTTTTATCCAGCATAATATGACTCACACTCGAGAAAAACCCTTTTTATGCAAAGAATGTGGGAAAGCTTTTTACTACAGTTCCTCATTTGCTCAACACATGAGGATTCATACTGGAAAGAAACTCTATGAGTGCAGTAAATGTGGAAAGGCCTTCACACACCGCTCCACATTTATCCAGCACAATATGACCCACACGGGAGAAAAACCATTTTTATGTAAAGAATGTGGAAAAGCCTTTTGCCTCAACTCATCCTTCACTCAGCACATGAGGATTCACACTGGAGAGAAACCCTATGAGTGCAGTGAATGTGGAAAGGCCTTTACTCATCGCTCCACTTTCATCCGACATAAGAGGACCCATACCGGAGAGAAGCCCTTTGAGTGCAAAGAATGTGGGAAGGCCTTTTGTGACAGCTCTTCCTTAATTCAACACATGAGGATTCACACTGGTGAGAAGCCTTATGAGTGCAGTAAATGTGGAAAGGCCTTTACACACCATTCTGTTTTTATTCGACACAACAGGACCCACAGTGGACAAAAACCCTTGGAGTGCAAAGAATGTGCAAAAGCCTTTTACTATAGCTCTTCCTTCACTCGACACATGAGGATTCACACTGGAGAGAAACCCTATGTTTGTAGAGAATGTGGGAAGGCTTTTACCCAACCTGCAAATTTTGTTCGGCATAAGAGGATCCACACTGGAGAAAAACCCTTTGAATGCAAAGAATGTGAGAAAGCCTTCTGTGACAACTTTGCTTTAACTCAGCACATGAGAACTCATACTGGAGAGAAACCCTTTGAGTGCAATGAATGTGGAAAGACCTTCAGCCACAGTTCATCGTTCACTCACCATCGAAAGATTCATACCAGAGTTTAAAAGATACAGGAAGGACTTTTACAAGTGTGTTCGCCTTTAGTGAACTCATAGTGGTGACATACCTTTCCTTTTGAATGTAACTATTGAGGGAAATCTTTTGGCTAGAGAAATGTCTTAGTATCTGAGAATTTATACTAACGAGAAACAAAATTGTCCCTGTGAAATCTTTTTATGGCAGGTAATCACTTATCATCCAAAGAATTATATTAAAGATTGACCCAGTTTAGAGCCTTACACTGTACCTGAGAATAATAGAGAGGAGAGACCTGGTGGTTAACATGCATTTAGGTAAAATGTCAGCAACAACTTTCCTCTTATTAATACTATAAATCCATCTCAAGCATATTTTAAAATAATGAGAGATGGAAGAAACAATCTAGAAGAGAAAAGAAAAAGACGTGCATAACTTGTTTCCAATTTCCCTGTTTATGACAGTTTGTCATTTGGCGGGTTGGGGGATGGAACAGGGAATAAGACATTGAAAAAGTCTCATCCCCTTTATATGTCTGATATATATATATCTCTCTCTAAGGAGAATTGGACCATTGAGGGCAGCTCTGCCAACATTTATTAGAAGTATTCATTGTTCCAAAACTGCCATCTCTACCCTTGAGGGAGTGTAAGTCTTTGTGAGAAATATAAAGGCTTGAGTCATGAAATATGTAACACATGTGCACATGTACACACATTCATTTATATATATATATGCAGTGAATTGTTACTCGTGGTAGTTAGGTTCTGTGAATTTTCTGTGCACACTGAATTAGTGAATGCTGAATGATTGTTGCTAGAGGAAATACAGGATTAGCTTCTATAAGCCTTGGATCCAAACATTTTTATCAAGCAGTCAACATATAACTTTCTTCTATGGGTATTTGTTTGTTTGTTTGTCTGTTTGTTTAAAGACATCTTATCAGTGTTTCTTGAATAATTATAATTACTATTCTTTATAATAAAAATATTTTAATTATAGCATGTTTGTGTAATGTACTCAGTATATTATACTGCTTTACCTCTTAATTATGTACACACAGTACACATATACAGTATTCATATACAATAAACATAGTAAACTGTACAGTACTCATATGGTAAATGGTACTGTGAACACCTATATGATACAGTACAGTCATGCCAATAAAGATAGTCCTGGGGGAAAAACATTAAAGATTAAAAAAAAGATTAAAAATGTACTTTTGATGGAGCTGCAAGATGGGACAGCGCACTGTATGGTTAAACTTCTTGACTTTGACTTACCCCCAGAAAACTAAGGAAGAGGTTGATGCAACTTACTCTGCAGAAGAGGAAGGCATTTCTGAGGGTGCCATATCAACATCTGGCAATTTTTACTTCAGGAGTTTGACTTTTGCCACTTGTTGACAGCATCAGCAGTTTTCCCTCCTGAACTGGCATGAAAAATTGCATCAGCCTTGTCTGGCTTTTCACCTAAAGTGTTTTTATCTTTTTTTGAGACAGGGTCTCACTCTGTTGCCCAGGCTAGAGTGCAGTGGAGTGATCACAGCTGACTGCAGCCTTGCCTCCTGGGCTGAAGCAGTCCTCCCAACTGAGCTTCCTGAGTAGCTGGGATCACAGGTATGTGCCATAATGCCCAGCTCATTTGTTTTTTGTAGAGGTGGGGGTTTCACTATATTGCGCAGGGTGGTCTCAAACTCCTGGACTCAAGTGATCCTCCTTCCTCAGCCTCCAAAGTGTTGGGATTACAGGCATGAGCCACTGTGCCCGGCCCCACCTGAGTGTCCCAGTATAAAGGAGTGCAGTGGAGGTTAGGGGCTTAAATTTGAGGCTACATTCGGGTATAGGGTCATATTCTTCCATGTAATTGAAAATGTTTCCAAGGCAGGATTTCAGTTTGATATTTTTGCTGCTGTAAGGACAATTCTTGGAATCTTAGGCTGACCTTCATCACAATCTTTAATCATCACTGACTTTGATGCCTCAATAACGTTGCTTACAGTGACTGGCTTCCAGTAGTCCAAAATCGTGGTTTCCTTGTTGAGAGCCTCACAAGCCTTGCTATAAAGGTCCTTCATGTTGTGCACCTTGAAAGCTTTTAAGTACGCTCTGATTGAAGGGTTGTATGACAGATGTGTTCGTGGCCATAAAAATTATATCTAGGTTGCAGTGGGAATTTTCAGGTTCTTTATGGCAATGAACTGGAGCATTATTTCAAAGTAATTAAACTTAGAAGGCAAAGTTTTTGCCTTGGAGATAGCATTCAACTTCTTGGATGAAGCAGTTGTAAAACCAATCCCAGAATATTTCGGAAGTCACCCATGCTTTTCTTTCCACCTACAGTGGACTGGAATATGGCTCAGGTTTTTCTCTTTAAGTTCCTATGGATTTGGGGTTCTGTACACCATTAGTGGTTTGCACTTATAGTTACCATTGGTACTGATGCACAGTAGCAAGGTTGCAGGATCTTTGATTTAAAGTAAGGGACTTTGGAGGCCATTTGTGCTATATAGATTCATTGCCTTCTAAAACAAGCCACTCTCATCAGTGTTGAAACCTGTCTTTTCTCATAACCCTTTTCCTGGATAACATTTAGTGGATATTATTTAAATTCTTCTACAGCCCTCAGAAGAATTTGCCTGCAAGTTTAATACCTTTTATGTTGTAGTGCCTTTGGAAATGTGTGAGTAGCCAGCACTAGCTAAGCAGGGTTAGCATTTTCCTTACTTAGGTGTCATGACCATAAATTTCTTTGGCTTTAAGCCTCATAATAATGCTGTCCTCTATTTTTTATTGGTCATCATCTGATTCACCCATAAATTTAGCCTTTTTTTCATGTTTTCTATAACTTCATCATGCATTTTAGATGTTCCTTTTTATACTTCTAGGAGCTGCCTCATGTACAGACAGGTGAATTTCCTCCTATTTCTGGTTGTATTGTATTGTTGATTTGTAAACATTGAACTCACAGACAACAGCATATAACTCATGACTGAATGAATCTTTTTTTTTTTTTTTGAAACAGAGTTTCACTGTTCTTGCCCAGGCTGAGTGCAATGGTGTGATCTTGGCTCACTGCAACCTCCACCCATTCAAGCGATTCTGCTGCCTCAGCTTCCCAAGTACCTGGGATTACAGGTGCCTGCGACCACACCTGGCTAATTTTTGTATTTTTAGTAGACACGGGGTTTCACCATGTGGTTGGTCTCAAACTCCTGACCTCAAGTGATTCACCCACCTCAGCCTCCCAAAGTGCTGGGATTACAGGCGTGAGCCATTGTGCACTAAATGACTGAAAATGACACTATATTATGAATGCCAAAACAAGAAAGTAAGCATCACCTTTGACCTCAGCTGGTGACATGCAGGCTTGATGAATCATTTTTTTCATCACTCTGCACATAATCTGCAAATGACTGCAAAAATGCAAAAACCTCAAAGTATTGATTTGAGAGTTATAACAAAATTTCAGTAGGTGAGTTCTCAAATACAGAATTCACATTCATATATACAGACAGCAGTTTAGTTTTGTACTCACTGGAAAGAGCTGAAGACCTCATCCTCCCGCAAAGTGACCTGGTGGCTAAGAGCCTAGATGATAGATTGTAATTTCAGATCATTCGGTGTTTTCATGACCCATTGGGTGACCTTGGTCATGCACTTCTCCGTGGAGCTGTGTTACTCTCTGTAAGAGAAGGAAGGTGGACATTAAACACATGGGAAAATGAATGTACAGTATGTTAGGTGATATGCAGACCCAAGAAGCATGCAGGAGCCCAGAAGAGAGAACCACATATCTAAGACCTCAAGGGTGGCAAGAGCTTGAGGATACAGCTCGATGGTAGTGTGGCTTGACAGGGAGAATAGAAATTAATGATGGAGTGGAGTAGCAGGCCATATGCACAGACAGGGCACCATGAAATTTTGATTTAATTCTAATTGTTATGTGAAGTCATGGGACAATTTTAGCAGATACACAAAATATTTTTTTTTCCTTTTTTCTAAAAATTTAACAGTTGTATGTTTTACACTTGGGTCAGAATTTCTCAACCTTCTAAAGCTGAAGTCATTCATTTGAGACCTTTCATTCTTTTTCTAATATAGGCCTTTAATGCTATAAATTTCACTCCAAATATGGTTTAGTAGCATTCCATAAATTCTGACATAATTTTCAATCAGTTCTAATAATTTTTAATTTCCCTTTTCTTTTTTGATCTATGAAGTTTGATTATGGTCTGAGAACATACGTTGCATGACTTGAACCCTTTTCTATTTATTGAGGTTTGTTTTATGATCCAGAATGTGGTCTATCTTGGAGGAATGTTTACACATTATTACTGAAAATAATGTGCATTCTGATCTTGTTGGGTGGAGTCTTCTATAAATGTCAAGTAAGTCAAATAGTTGAGAGTGTTGCTCATGTCTTCTGAGTCCTGATTTTCTACTTGTTCTGTCACTTATGTAGAGAATGGTGTTTTCTTTTTTTAAAAAAAAAAACTACTGTAATTATGGATTTGTCTATTTCTCTTTGCATATCTATCATTTTTAAGTTCTTTTATTAGGTATATAAATATTTAGGTAATAGTCTTTGTTCTGAAGTTAACTGTGTGTGATATTAATACAGCCTCTCTAGTGCTCTTTTGCTTACTATTACAATGGTGTATCTGTGTCCTTTGATTTTTTTTTTTTTTTTTTGAGATGGAGTTTTGCTTTTGTTGCCCAGGCTGGAGTGCAATGGCACAATCTCGGCTCACCGCAACCTCCACCTCCCAGGTTCAAGCGATTCTCCTGCCTCAGCCTCCCAAGTACCTGGGATTATGGGTGCCCATCACTACACCCAGCTAATTTTATATTTTTAGTAGAGATAGGGTTGCTCCATGTTGGTCAGGCTGGTCTTGAACTCCCGACCTCAGGTGATCCGCCTGTCTTGGCCTCCCAAAGTGCTGGAATTACAGGCATGAGCCACCATGCCCAACCATGTCCTTTCAGTTTTAAATAATTTTTGTCATTATATTGAAAATGTTTTCTTGTATGAAACATTATTGGATCTTGCATTTTATCTACTTTGAACATCTCTGCCTTTTAATTAGCTCATTTAATTTAGTGTGATTGCTGGGTTTCAATTTATCATTTTGCTATTGGTTTTTCTCTTTGTTTAATCTGTACTCTTTATTTTCTCCCCTGACCCCACTCCTGCCTTTGGATTGAATATTTTGCATGATTCCTGTGTTGTTAGAACTATTTAAATTGTGTGCTCATAGGACTGTCAGTCAGGTGTAGGCAAAGGAGGAAACACATGAGAGGGTTGTCAAAGAACAAAGTTTATAATACTAACAGGTCCTAGAGAGACAGTCATTGCACACCAAGGGAACCAAGGGGGCACAGACAGCATCAGGGAGGCTGGCTAAACTGAGCTGTTAGGGAGCCAAGAGAATGAAGACCTATGCGGAAGTGCCTTTATTGGCAGCCAGGATGGAGTACACAAACAGCACAACAGAACTTGTGGCAGGGCCAGCCTAATCACACTGGTATAGCTGGCTGGGGGCTCACAGCCTGTTTATGGGAATACCAAGGCAGCAGGAAAGTACAGTGCTTTAAAATTTACATTACAGTTTGCCCTGTGGTCCCTCAACATCATTACAATACTAATCAGATGGATAACACTTGCCACGTGGGTTGCGGAGATGTTAAAGGTGCCCGGGACAACATGACTTAGCCACTGAAGGTGAACTTTAATAAAAGTAACAGTTCAGAAGAGTTCTATTAGGCATATGATGAGGGTTTGGTATCCAGTTTGTAACGAGGCATCCCACTTTGTGGAAGAAAGCCAAGAGAACAGGCCAGGCACCCTTGGATTAAGGGAATCTGTTGGAATATTTGGCTAAGTCATGAAAAACCTTTACCTCTTGACCTATTCCTCATAGTTGGCCTGTACCTGTCCAGAGTTATTAATGTACATACAGTAGGAGGTATCCTGAATGGCACAAACTCCTCCTTCCCTGGCTAATAGTCAAGAGCCAGCCTGTTATCTATTGCCATTTGAGCTAGAGACTAATAGGCTTGTTGTATTAAGGACAGTACTTTGTACAGCCTTTGAATATGATCTGAAAGGGCCACCTAATGATGCTGCTTGGCAGTTATGATCTTATTCGACAAAGGCTGCTGTATTGGTGTCAGCAATGGTGGGTCCTGTGCCTATGGCAAGTCCTATTAAGATAGGGATAAACACTGCCCATTTTGCCTTGTGTCTTTGAACCATGGCAATCCCCAGTGTAACCACTGTTTACCAGATTTTATCAGGGAAAACATGCAGGGTGATTGGCAAGGAAAAATACATAAGGTGCTGTGCCTGTGATTTCGAGGCACCAAAAAACCCAAATGTGCCATTATTCAGAGTGTACTGTACCCATGAGAATACTGTAAGGAGGGTGAAGGCCTCAGGGTAGGGAATTGGCCACTGGTGGCTGGCTCCTGGGCACAAATAGTAAGCCCATAGGTTGACTTGGTCATAACATGTAGTCATCCCTGGTGAGGATGAAGGCAGGTGGTGGATTTAAGCAAATAGCACTTTGGGAGTTTATTTATTTATATGGCATTATTCAAGACAGTAGTTCTGAAATCTTTAGGGTCACTAACAATATCTTGGTAGTGTTTTAAGTGCATTAGAAACACGTTCAGGTCAAAGTGACAGGTTTGGCAGTTGTAATGTTGGAGGGTATGAAATGATAGTAAGGTATATGTAAAGGTTAGTGGTATTTGTGTGTGATCAAGGGGAAAGAGTGATCATAGTAGGAGATACAGGGCGAGAGTAGGAAAAGGCATCGGGGAGTAAACTGTACTCTTTCTAGGGGGAGAAGGGGTTGACTGATTTGAGGCAGATGCCTCCTGAGGAAAGTAATAATTTCCACTAATTTTTAGAATGGCATAGATAGTAGTAACCTCTACTAGATTTACTGTTAGACATGGAAGTGTAGGGTGTACATTTTGGCAGAGAGCAAGGAATATACCAGAATCATAGGTTAGACAGACAGCAAGTTCAGAAACATAGTAGAACCTTTAACATCCAAGGGAGAAAAGCATAAATATCCCATGTTTAATGCATGCCTTAGGAGAGGCACTCCATAGGCACCACGGGGACAGAGGTTTTCATATCTGGGGTGAAGCTGTCCCTGGCACAAGAGGTAAATTCATCTACAATGGCAAAGACATGGGCTGGGACAATGTCATCTCCAGCAGTGAGCTTCTGGGCAAGGGTGAAATCATCTGAGATATGGAACTTGGGTGTCCTTTTTAAATGGGTACCCTGTCAGGGTGATGTGCAACTCAGCATTTGCCATGTTTGGTTGAGGCTTATTTGGGGAGTTTAGACCTCTGAATTGAAAACCAGTGAATCATCCCAACCAGCAGTAAGGAGACCAATAGTTACCAGAATGGTGTGCAGTGCACTTAACAGATCTTCTGTTTTTCTTTGTGGAAGTCTAGGCTCAAATGGGTGCCATAGCAGATGAGTAGCTGCCTGAACCATGGGACAGTCTCTATGGTCACTGAGTCCAAGGGAAATAAGCACCCTCAATCCAGCCTTCCGCCCCGTGCTCCTGGAGAAAAATGGATGCAGCTATGATCTATCTTGCAAAGAATGTGTGTGATGGCAGAGCTGCTGAAGTACCCCACAGGTAGCCTGAAACAGGAGGATTATGTCCCTTCAGAAATGAAGGTGAACTGTAGTTGACAGACTATTGAAATAGGCCTGGAACAGAACACATTCTCCAAATCTATAAGAGCTGGTTATTGATTTAATAGAATCAGTAATTTTAATAATATTAGCTATTTTATATGGGGAGCCTAATTGGTGGGAACACATTAAGGTTGTAGTAATACACCATGAGGCACTTTACCTTTTTTATCCCCCAGGTTTAACTGGCAAGATTGGGATATCAAATAGAAAAGCAGTTGGGGTAACTGCCTTTTTATTAATTAGGTTTTAACTCTTGAAGGCCCTGTTGTACCCTATATTGGACCAGATTAACTATTTTAACTGGGTATTCATGGGGTCCCATTTTATCAAGCCAGTTTGTAAAAGACCTACCTTAATTTATTATTTATGTTAGAGCATCTATGCTCCAATATGGGATATTTTAGGGCAATGGGTATTATGACTTGGGAAATATAGGCAAGGCTACATTTAAAGTGAGGCATTGCTACTTTTTCTCTATTTTATATATAGTGACTTCAAGATTATAGGAGAGGCACAATGCTTAAATTTAATGGGATCCCCCAGTATAAATGTAATTTGAACTCCAGTACTGATTATGTCCATGGAGTTTTGTCATTGGGTACATTTTAGCTTCTTTTAATTTCAACCTGATAGACTTCCTTTACTTTTTTTTTTTTTTTTTTTTTTTTGCAGAGCAGGTCTAGTGATAACTCCTTCCACTTTTGTTTATCTGGAAATATGTGAATTTCTACATATTTTTTCAAGAACATTTTGCTGAATATAAACTTCTCTATTGACAGCTTTTTTTTCTTCACCCTTTACGTTTATTGACCCACTTCCTTCTAGCTTCCAAGGTCTGATGAGACACTGGTTAATAGTCTTGAGGATCCCCTGTATGAGAGGAGTTGCTTCTCTCTTCCTATTTTCAAGATTATCTGTCTTTGGCTTTTGACATTTGATGATGTATCTCAGTGTGGGTCTCTTTGCAATTCTCCTACTTAGAGTTCATTCATGGTGAGCTCTTGCTGGATTTGCAAATTCATGTCTTTTATCAAATCTGGAGATTTTTCAGCCATTATGTCTTCAAATATTTTCTCTGCCTCTTTCTTTCTCTTCCCCTTCAGGGATTCCCAAATTGTTGTTGTGTTAAGTTCCAATAAGCTATGTTCACTCTTCCTCATTCTTTTTTATATTGATAATTTATATTTTCCTATTTTTAAGTTTGCTGAATCTCTCCTCTGATTGCATGTCTTTTTAATCCCTTTGTTGTATTCATATTTTTTGTTTCCATTACTGTAAATTTTGATCCAGAATTTCTTTTTAGTTTTTTTTAAAATAATTTTCTCTCTTTAGTTCTATCCTTAGTTTGCTCATACATCTTTTTCCTTTGTTCATGTCTTTAGCTTTTAAGCATCTTTAAGACAGTTGTCTTTTTCTAGTGAGACTGACATCTGGGTTTCCTCAAGTATTTTTTGTCTCCATTCATTTTGTTCCTTTAATTGGGCCATACTTTTCTGTTTTTTGGCATGCCTTCAGGTTTTTTTTTTGTTGTTGTAGAAAACTGGACATTTGAATCTTACCATGTGATAACTCTGGAAATAATATTTCCCCCCACCTTTCCCTGGATTTGCTGCATTTTTGCCTTTGTTTTTATTATTATGGGATAACTATGTGCCAGAGATCAGCCTAAAGTGAAAGCTGAAGAAAGTCTCTTCAGTGCTTGTATCTTTCCTTGGGCATGTGAGGTGGCTTTCTGAATTCTTCCATATATGTAGTTATTTTTGAACAGACACAAAAAAATAGGTGCAATTCTTTTATATCTCGTGAGAGTCACTTCATCCAGTAGGGGTTGAAACAATGATGACTAGCCTACAAGCCCACAAGATCAGAAGCACCAATCCACAGTAAGAACACAGAACCTCAGTACCTGTGGGATAAGGTACTTATTGCCCACCCTGGCTCCAGAAATCTGCACCAGAATGACATTCCCATCCACAAAGCTGCTTGCCATGGAGCTGGGAGTGAGGAATGTGTAGACAATACCACTCTGATGGCTGCAATCAACACAAATTGTAATTTATTAGGCAAGCTGGAAATTACAAGCATTCAAAGAAACTCTGGAGTTCCAAAATTGTCACTTCAGAGAGATGCCAGAATAGTTTTTCAGGTATAGTAGCAGATTTGTAGCACTTTCTATTTGGTCATTTTCCCTGAAATCATACTCCACATATTTGGTTTTGTAGTATTTCATAGTATCTGAAATAATCTCTCTCTAAATATTTATGTGATCTGTTGCAGACAGTAAAATATGGAAAACTGGGTACTCACCTTTAAGAAATGAAGTACCGCTCTCTTCATGAGTCTTTTGATGCTCCTTCCTAGTGGTCTTCTGGGTGCTACTTAGCCATTGCCTCAAAGAATGTGAAAAGCTACATTACCTAGAAGGATGTGCTTCATATGCCCAAGTGAGACCCTAGGACAGAAGTGCTTCCTGCAGCCTGCATTATTATGGGTTGCATTATTGGCACTGCTATGGTGGACTTTCATTTGTCACATGACCTGTCTGACCACACCACCCTGGGGGAGCAGGTGGCTCTTTGGGACCAAGCTAGGAAGGCCAGTAAGGAGGATAGGATCCATCTAGACACCTTTGTAGGGCCTGCGAGAGAGTTCAGCTGAGTCTGAAGTACTGATGCCATCACCTCCGTCCTAGCACAGGTGTGTTAACTACCCTCATATTCTTGGACCCTCAGCCACATGGCTGTGGCACACTGACATGGAGGATCGTGGCATCCTGGGATTCTTCAGGCCTTCTCTTCCTGCTGATAGGGTCACTCTCAGTCCAGAGTCCTAGACTTACATGAGGTATTACAAGAGAAAGTTCCTCTTTCTGGCAATCGGTGGTATGTAGTGGAGAAGTATGAACTATAACTTCTTAGTATCCCCCATTCATGTACAGTGGCATGTGCAGATCCTCAGGAGAGCATGGCCTACAGAATCCAGAGACATGATTGGATCATGCTGTGCCCTATCTCAGGGCTGTGGCCTTGTGCAAGCTACCTTGCTACCCTTCACCTCCATTTTCCTCAAGGAAGGCTTAAAGGGGAAATATTAACCATCTTAATTCTAGATGAGAGTATCAGAGATGGCTAAATGTGTGATGTGTGTTCCCAGTGCCCAACATTGTGCAAGGAACATCCCTCTAGATGCTATTTCTAGGGAGATACATCCTTAGGCCTATAAATCTGTCCTCTACTCCATCTTCCTTTGCTTACTGCTCTCCTGCCAAGCTGTGCTGATCATTCTAAGCTCCTTCCCACTTCCCAGGGTTTCTCTCTGCCTGTGACACTGAGTCCAGATCACCGCAGTGCCTCTCCCTCTCCTCTCCTCCCTTGCATCCTTCCCTGTTCTGCACAAATGTCACCTACTAGGAGAGTCTTCCCCCTCCTCCCCCTTTGGCCTTGCTAGTTCTAGATTAAGTATTTCTCATCTTCTGGAATCTTTGTGCAGGGAATGTGACACACTTACAAAAGTAGAGATCAGGACTTGTTTGGGTTTTCCAGGGTGGTGTGGAAGCAAAGAGGCTAAATAATAATAATAGCTACATTTATTGAGCTCTGAGGGTACCTGGTTATGTAACAGTTCATTTAATCCCAGTTTCCTCAGAGTTAGGTTCTATTATTCCTGCTTTACAGAAAAGGAACCTGAGGTTTGGATAACTTAAGTTACCTTCTCAGGGTCACACAACTCTTGGCAGAAACTCACACCCTGTATGTTGATCCCTTGAGGCTATGTTCTTTCTTCTTCACCTCCATTCTTCCTCAGTGGGTTGGGGAAGCCTAAGGTGACACCTGACAAAGATTTCTCTTTCTTTGACCAAACTCTAGCCAGGCCCCTCTGAGCCTTCTTCAATAGGCCTGTCAACTTTTGCCTATTAAGACTTGAACAACACTAACACTTTCTAATGACTGTTAAAGTGCCAGCCTGAAAAACTCAAAGCTGTCCACAGAATTTCTTCCAGCCAACACTGAAGATAAGGCCCTTGTCTCCCAGCCTCTGTGGGAGGATAGGAGCCTCAAAGTGCCAGTAGCAAACCCAGATAGACTGCACACAGATCAGCCCCCTCCCTTCCTGTGTTCTGTAATTTTTCAGTTTTCTTACTCTACTGAGCCCGTTCTCCACTCCCTCCCTATTTCCTCACCCTCCCTTTAACATACTCATTCACCTCTGTACAAATCAAAGCTGGGTTCAGTTCATGCCAAATTCCTTTCCCCATTGCAATAGTTACTACCAATTAAAGTCTGTTCTCACCACCGTCATTAATGTCCAGCTTTGTTCATCTTTGACACACCTAGTGAGCTTTGCAAGGTCGGCAGGCCTCCCTCGGCAGGCAAGCATGGTAATAAATGGGGTATGGGACATATTCTAGGCAGAAGGAACAGCATGGCCAAAGGCAACATTTTTTGTTCAAGGAGGCAAGAGAGCCTGTTTATTTGCCAAAAGAAACCCGTTTCTGAGATCTGTCCTAGGAGGGCAGTATGGTGTGGTCTTTTACTGAATGTTCAAATTTAGCCTATATTCCTAAGATGTGTGACTCTGAGCTCAGGTCACTAGCATGAACATAATTACAGCATTTACTTTACAGTATATGGGAAGACTATTAAAAGCAGGAAAACCACAGCAACAAACTTCCATGTAGAGGCACTTTGTTGCTTGCTTTGTAAGTCTTTTAATTCTCACAACCACCTGGTAAGATGGGAATTATTTTTGTTTTGATGGAAAAATCAGGAAATGAAGTGACTTTCCCAAGTTTATAGAGTAAGCAAGTGACAGTCCCAATACACTTAGGAATTTGGGTCCAGAGCTGAGAACATTTAATTGTCTCAATGCAGCACATAGTGCAAACACAATGCTCAGTTTATGCTGCTATTAACAATATTGTGTTATGATCATTTTAATTTTTCCCTATTTATCTTTCATGCCAGAGTGCTTACACTCTGCACCTCTCAGGCCATATGGCCTTGTCATTGTCTTATTTCTTGCATCAATTACTTCTGCATATAAAGCTTTTTTCTCTAACACAATTGCAATTTGTTTAAAGACTGACTCCCCCTCAGCAGCAAAAAATTAAGTTCCCAGGAAGTGCTCAGTGATATGTGCCTTGCTTCTTTCTAGGTGTTTACCAACAACTGAGCTCTAATCACATCTGACTGGCCCAAGGCTAACAAGGAAACTGTTTGACTTTCCAGGCATCAGTGACCTTCAATGACAGGCTGTAACCTCCATTTAGGAAGAGTGAGAACAGTGGCACCCAGCCCACAGGACTCTGTATTGAGAGATGATGATAAAGAACTGTAGGCTTCTGGTCTCTCGGTAAAGCCTCCCCTTTCCTTCATGTGGAAGCCTGATGCCTCCTTCACTCGGCCCATTTTCCAAATCTGTAGGGCACCCTCCTTCCTTCCCATAGACCTGCTAGGTTCCCATCTCATCTCCTACCTGGTCTCTTTGTTTCTCCTCAGATTATTTAGGGCAAGAAACATTCTCTCCCTCAAAATGGCTCAGATACTCAAGAATTTGTTGGAAGGAAACCAGGGGGTTTTGTAAGAGCTCTCCCCTAAAAATGTTAAACAGCAAACATGTAAGAATGACAAGTGATTAGATGTGACATTTGAGACCAGAATGATGAAGCAACCATGAGAAGACAATGATGATGAAATCAACAGCTAATACATATTGAATGCTATTGAGAGGCCAGGCACTGTTATAAACACTTTGCACCAATTGATACATTTAATCTTCATAATAATGCTGTGAGATAGCTTTATTACCATTTTACAGATGGAGAAACTGAGGCATGACACAGTGAAATAGTTTGTCCAAGGTCACACAAAGCCAGTATACACGCAACTTGGATTTAAACCCAGGTAGCATGACTCCAAAGCTTAATGCTCTTCACACACACACACACCTTGGGGCTCTTAAAGGATATGGAGTGTTTCTTATCTATTAGGCCCAC
The DNA here is from genome assembly GCF_037993035.2 of Macaca fascicularis. Classification (NCBI taxonomy): domain Eukaryota; kingdom Metazoa; phylum Chordata; class Mammalia; order Primates; family Cercopithecidae; genus Macaca; species Macaca fascicularis. Next base: position 41,974,853 of record NC_088393.1, on the reverse strand, counting down.
AGTGGATGCTCAAGAAATGGTTAATAGGTATAACTGAGGAAACAATGTCAGCGACATCATAACATCATCATGACATCAGCCAAACTTTCTATCATAGCAAAGTAAGTCTCTTATTGCTTTCTTAAAACCATCTTCATTTAAAAAGATGGCCTTCTTTTTCCTAGTTCTGTATTGTGAAGGCACTTTAAATCCAGAAATGTAAAGCATTATCATATGTATGCTCATGCTTTTTAAATGACAAAGCACAGGTATTTCGATGAATCCTCTCATAACAAAGTGACATGGTAGCAGTAAACTACGTGTAGTGGAAACAAAATCTGGGCATTATAGGGCTACTTCATCTTTGTGGTACCAGTTGCTTGGGAGAGCAGAGAAAGGACACAGAATGGGAGAAAAGAAAGCTACTCTCATTATCCCATAAGTATATATGTGGTAGCCAGTCTATCCATACACAACTGTTTGATACCACGTCATGCTTCCTTAAGCATGACGTTGTTCTTCTTGTGTTGTTCTTCGGTCCAGGCTGGAAAGCAGTGGTGTGATGACAGCTCACTGTGACCTTAAAACTCCTGTACTCAAGCAGTCCCTCCCCACTCAGCCTCCTGAATAGCTAGGACTGCAGGTGTGTGCCTACACCTGGGTAATTTTTTTTTTTTTTTTTAAACAGACTAATGAGTTTTGCTGTGTTGCCCAGGCTGGTCTCGAACTCCTGGCCTCAAGCAATCCTCTTGCCTCTGCCTCCCAAAGTGCTGGGAATACAGACATGAGCCACTACATCTGGCCCTTCCTTAATTATAAATCTTCCAAAGATCCTTCAGTGTTCCACAGAATTTCAATATAAATTTCACGATTAAAAATAAATCAAATGAAAGATAAAATCCCTGCAAAATAGTAAAAATTTACCACCCCATTCCAAACCTACTTTCTGTTGCAAATTGCTATTGGGATATGCCTCTGTGCTTTGGCTTTCAGTTAAGGTCGCACATATATCAGAGGAGATATATTTTGTTGCAAGTCAGAAACCTTATCACTCATTCCACACCAGAATTATATCTATAATGTTCCTTTTTAAAACAACAACGTATCTTACTACTCACCCAAGATATAGAACAAAATCTGAAGCACAATCCATATCACAGCCCTTCACTTGCATCAGTGTCCATACACTCCAAATCAAATTGATCTGTATTACCTTTTTAATCACAAGATAGGATTCTAATCACAGGGCCAGTGAGACTGTTCCATTTCTTATCTAGAAGTTAGAATATCTGAAGCCATCCTCCCTCCTTACAAACCATAATTGTCTGTCAAGGTTCAGTGCACAGAACAAAAACTCTCTTAACTATTTCAAGGCATATATTGCTGTAAATTAGTGCTTTCAAAATTGGTAGGTAGGCTGTAAAAGTAATGAGAACACTTCTGGACTAGTGACTTCAACGTAAACTCCCATAACTATGATCCAGGGATAGAGAAATAATGGTTGCTGAAACCAATGATGCTGCCAGCAGTACTACCTCAAAGCCACAGAATCTGAAACTAGACATGGGAACATGGAGTCCAGCTGCAGCAAGCATGACAGAACTCGACTGTCCACTTTACCTAGAATAACACCCAGTACACCACATACACACATGCAAAGGCACAAGCAGGGATGCACATAGCTACATGAGTAGTACTCATTACATAATTAGTGTTCATCATTTAGGATTCATTTCAAAAATCACATCCAGCTAAGCCTGCTCTGATCTCTTATAGTATGTTGTTTCTTGGTTATGTCCTCATAGCACTTGTAAACAATTATTTCAAATTTACTTGCTATCCATCTTTCTTGTCAGATAACATCCCTGTGAGAAAAATATCACATTTGTTTTGTTCATTATTACAATGCTTATCAAAATGTGCTTTCTGGACGGCGAGAACACATGAAAAATGCAAATTCAAATCAACTCATACAGAAACTCTAAGATTCAGACTTAGCAATCTGTGCTTTAATAAACCCTCCTAGTGATTTTGACACATCACTAAGCTCAGAACTACTGAATTCCTGTATTCCATCCCTGTGTAATACACATGAGTGATGCTCAGTAAATTTTCTTGAAATGTATTTAATTAAGCCTACTGGAAATTGACTCTGAATTATCCTCATCAAAATACTATTTTTTTTTTTTTTTGAGATGGAGTCTTGCTCTGTTGCCCAGGCTGGAGTGCAGTGGCCGGATCTCAGCTCACTGCAAGCTCTGCCTCCCGGGTTTACGCCATTCTCCTGCCTCAGCCTCCCCAGTAGCTGGGACTACAGGCGCCCACCACCTCGCCCGGCTAGTTTTTTGTATTTTTAGTAGAGACGGGGTTTCACCATATTAGCCAGGATGGTCTCGATCTCCTGACCTCGTGATCCGCCCGTCTCGGCCTCCCAAAGTGCTGGGGTTACAGGCTTGAGCCACCGCGCCCGGCCCAAAATACTGCTATTCTTAGTACAAAGAGCAGGTGATTTTTCTCTAGGTTTGCTAGTCTCCAACTAAAGGCTATGCTAAGGCTAATCTTAGTGAAATTTTTTTACAAGAAATAGTCACAGTAAAAGAGTTTGTGGTATACAAAATGATTTTATTAGATGCCAAAACTTTTATTAACATCACTTTATTTCTTTTGCAGCTTTAATTTTCAACATTATAACACTGGCTCCTCTGGGTGACTAAATATCTTCACATGTCCACTAGCTAAAAAGAATTTCTAAGTATAACTCAACTGAAACTGAAAGCTACTGCTCTAAGAAATGCATATTATAATGTTTATTTGCTCTCCTGTAGAATCCAGTTTACAAATAGCATGACTGCAAAGATTTACACATAATTCCTAAATCCTTCAGGTTGTTCTACCATTAATCTTCTGATGTGTAGCAAGATAAAACACTCTTAGTGAACACTTTGCTACATCTCTTAAATGAGATTTCTCTCCATTTTGAGTTCTCTGCTGTAGAATAAGGGATACACTTGGAACTGAAGACTTCCCTCAATTTCTAAATTTTCTACATTCATACAGCTTCTCTCCTGTAGGAGTTTGTAAAAGATTCCTATTGCCTAGTCTTTCCCACATTTGCTACATGTACAGGGTTTTTTTCCTAGTGTGAGTACACTTATGTCAATTAAGGGATTAACACTGACAAAGATTTTCCCACATGTATGGTCTTCATATGATTTCCCTACAGTATAACGTCTGATAAACAAACAGGCCTACATCTTTGCTAAAAAGTCTTCCTACAGTCACCACATTCATACGACTTTCCCCAGTATAAATTTTTCTAATGTTAAATAAGGGAGAATCTAGGAATGAAAATTACCATGATAAACACTGCTTCATATGGTTTCTCTTCTGTAAGGTTTCTCACATGTATAGTGATTCATATGGTCTAAAGGCTTTTCCACACTTACCACATTATTGGGTTTCCCTCCATTATGTACTCTTTGATGGGCAGTAAGATTTGAGCCTTTGCTAAAAGCTTTCCCACACTCATTACATTTATATGGCTTTTCTCCAGTATGAATTCTCTGATGTACAGTAAGGTTTGAACTACAGCTGAAGGTTTTCCCACATTTAATACATTCATAGGGTTTCTCTCCAGTATGAATTCTGTGATGTTGAAGCAGGGATGACCTATGACTGAAGGCTTTCCCACATATACTGCATTCATAGGGTTTCAATCTAATGTGATTTCTCAAATGCATATTCAGTGATTCAAGCTGGTTGAAGGATTTCCTGCATTTCTGACATTCAAAGGGTTTTTCTTCAGTATGAATACTCTGATGCTGAACAAGAAATGAGAGGCTACTAAAGACTTTGAGACATTTGTTGCATTCATATTGTTTCTCCATAGTGTGAATTCTTTGATGTCGAGTAAGGTGTGAGCTACAGCAAAAAGCTTTCCCACATTCTCTACATTCATAAGGCTTCTCTCCAGTATGGATTTTCTGATGGTGAATGAGAGATGACCTATGAATGAAGGCCTTTCCACATATACGACACTCATAGAGTTTTTCTTGCGTATGAATTCTTAGATGTTCAATAAGATGCGACACACGACTAAAAGACTTTCCACAGTTCATACATTCGTATGGTTTCTCTCCAGTGTGAGTGCTCTGATGGTTAGTAAGTGATGACACATGGCTAAAGGCCTTCCCACATTCAACACATTTGTAAGGTTTCTCTCCACTATGGCTTATCAGATGTCGTGTAAGGGATGAGCCATGGCTAAAAGTCTTCCCACATTCACGACATTCATAGGGCTTCTCTCCTGTGTGAATTCTCCAATGGCGATTGAGGATTGACTGTTTGCCAAAGGCTTTCCCACATTCACTGCATATATAGATTTTCTCTCTATTACAAGTTTGGTGAAGGGTAAGAGATTTGCTCTGGTGGAAGGCTGCCCCACTTATACTAGAATTCAAAAGTTTCTTTCCACCACTGATTTTCTCATTTTTTACAACTGACTTTTTTGGTAAGTTCTTCTTTAATATAGCATATTTGTGTGAATTCCCTTCAGCAGAAATTTTTTGTGTTTCAAAAAGAGTAGACTTTGAATGAAAGGTGTAAATACTGTCTGGAGTGGGGCTTTCTCTAAAGGTGAGAGTTGCTGGTCTGAAATGCTCTACCTGACTTCCATGCTTCCCTTCCAACTTCTCTATATATTCCAAATTCTTCTTAGAATTTGAAAATTCATAACTTTGTTTTACAACTTTTTCTATTATTACTGTTTGGGGTGAATCTTCATCATAAATATCCTTCTTTGTTGATAATTCCTTGCTTTCCCATCTTGATTCCCAATCTGAAATACATCAAGAAAGTAAAGCACTGCTTTTTTTTTTTTTTTTTTTTTTTTTTTTTTTTTTTTTTTTTACTTCTTGAAAAGTAACTTCTATAGTGGAATTAGGAGAACTGGATTAGAAATGAAGCCCCCACAAAACACATAGCTCTGACAACTCAAATATTTCAATGATTTCTGAACAATGCTCAAATGGAGCAGAGAATACAAAGTTCACAGAAGTAGGAACAGAGTGTGATAACAGAAATGGGAAAAATACATGTAATGAATGAAATAGTATGGAAAAAAAGGAAATTATCAAAATAAAATGTGGAAGGCATTCTGGATTCCAAGCCATCATTTTGTGCCTATATTCATGTGTGAAAGACTGCATTTTGTCTCATAGCCTTTTTCTCCAACATTCAATTAATCTCAATTTGCTGCCAGATTAACACACTTAAAATACAGAATTGATATTTCTACTTTAAACAGTTTCAGTAAAAACAAAATAATCTAAATGCTCTTTATATGTGACAAAGATTTAGGCTTTCCGAGGTTATGAAGAAACTGTGTGAATCATGTCATTTACCGGACATTAGAAAATATTATTCCTAGAAACATCTTTATATATGTTCGTTTTTTCCTCTAATATGTTCATATTTCATCTATAAGGCTCAGCTTTAGAAAAGTGATTTCTCATCTAATTGACAGCTTTTCTTAGCCTAAAACTATCAGTAGGTTTTTCTTTAAGTAGATTTAAGAAAGAATAATTTGCCTTACTTTGTCATGAACAGAGTAACAATTGAATTATTATGATGGCAAAAACCTCTAACCCTGATTAGATGACATGAGTAACACAGATAATAATTTGAGATAGAGGAACAATTGTTTTGAAAATCTAAGCTAAATATCCCTCAATTTTTCATTTCTATCTGAGATCTTTGAAGACAGTATCCCTAAAATGCTTCCACACTCTCTATAAACATCTTTAACAAAATCTTCCTTAGTCTCGTTCACCATGACTCACCTGGAATCATACCTTTTGACAGTTTTTTCTCCACCATCCAGGGCTCTTTTCCATCCTCCAATAACATGATCACATATGGCTTAGTTACGGAAAGACCTGCTTACAGGAAGAATATAGAATTGTTTAAGCTGTGGTCCTCTATTATGAGAGGCATCACATGAGGGACCACAGGAAGGGATGAAGGGTGTTCACTGAAATGGAAAGATAAGCTTCAGGGGCACAACAGAGCCGCACATTTCTTTGGGAACATGCTACAGAAATTCAGCCATTTACTTAGGAGGATCTCCAGCAATTCAGAGTGGCAAAAGAGCCCCTAATGGAGTGGAATGGGTGATATCCTTACCTACAGAGACCAGGTTCTCATAATTCTGGACCATCACATCCTTGTATAAGTCCCTCTGAGCAGAATCGAGCCATCCCCACTCTTCATGAGAGAAGTCTATAGCCACATCACTAAATGTCACCTGAAATAGCAAATATATTTAGGCTCATGCATAGCCCAGGCCTCTTCTGTCACTGAAGAAAGGGTAAAATTAGCCTGGTTGTGGGAGAAATGGAATAAGATTCAGGAATTGTGGCAATGATTGGGAATGTGATCTCAGTTAAGTAATAATAGGACAGTATGTAGTTGGAATTACTAAACCATAAGGGGGACAGGTATGTGATTAGAATTATTATACAATAAGGGTGAGAAACAAATATGAGAGCTTTGCTTCAGGAGAGTTAATTTTGCTAAAAGTTACAGAAATACACGAATTTTTAAAAATCAGTATTTGACATTTGACAGCACAGGGTCAAGTATTTAGTTATATCTTTTACAGCTTAAGTGCTAGGTAAGTAATTAAAAAAATGAGGCTAAAGCGATTGTCTCTCAAATGGGATACTCAGGATGATCCACTAAGGCTCACAAAAAATGGGCAACCAGGTGTGGTGGCTCACACCTGTAATCCCAACTACTTAGGAGGCTGAGGCAGGAGAATGGCTTGAACTCAAGAGACGGAGGTTGTGCCACTGCACTCCAGCCTGGGTAACAGAGCAAGACTCTGTCTCAAAAATAAAAAAAAATCTTTATATTAAAGACTGATAGACATACACTGTTATGGTTTGATTGTGACCCCCAAAAAGCATGTATTGAACTTAATCGCCATTGTAACAGTTTTGAGAGGTAAGACCTTAGGAGATGATTATGCCTTGAGGGCTTTGCCCTCATGAATGGATTAATGTCATCATCATTAGGACTGGCTTATTTAATAAATGCATTTGAGCCCCTTTTTGGTTCTCTCTCTTCTCTTCACCCTTCCACCATAAAAGGACACAGCAAGAAGGCCCTTGCCAGATGCCTGCCCCTTGATCTTGGACTTCCCAGGCTACAAAACCATGAGAGGTCAATTTCTATTGTTCATAAATTGCTCAGTCTGTGGTATTCTGTTACAGCAGCACCAATGGACTAAAACATACATATAACTGATTCATAAACAAAAAAGAAAAATATATTTATGGTGTATACTTAAACTTTGTACTGACAGACATTTAATAATTAAAATATGAGACCTCTGAGTGAAAAGACTGAAGGATGGTTTCATATCATAGATCAGGTGTCTCTAACCCCCTGGGCCACAGACTGGTACCGGTCTGTGGCCTGTTAGGAATTGGGCCATAGAGCAGGAGATGATTGGGAGGCAAATGACTATTATCACCTGAGCTCCACCTCCTGTCAGATCAGCTATGGCATTAGACTCTCATAGGAGCACAATCGCTACTGTGAATTGCGCGTGCAAGGGATCAATTCACACCCCTTATGTGAACTAAACTAATGCCTGATGATCTGAGGTGGAACAGTTTTATCCTCAGAACACCACCTCCCACTTCTGTGGGAAAACTGTCTTCCACAAAACTGATCTCTGGTGCCAAAAAGGTTGGGGACCACTGTCTTAGATAGTCCTTAAATAGGACCTGAAAGGAAAGGGAAAAAAATAAAAGGGTACATTTCAAAGAAAATACTCTAAGGAAATGCTCACAGATGTGCTTAGAAATTCCTTTCAATAGTACTCATTTCACAATATTACTTAAAATAGTAAAACTTTGGAAGCTTCAATATTCAATAGTAGTTTATTGGCTAGTTAAATTATATTATGTACAAAAAATATATCCATTTAATACAGCATTATTACTGTCTTTGATTTGTGAAACAAATTGCTTGCCTGTGGTAATTTTTTAGGTCTGACAGTTAATTCAGTATTGTATTACATTATTTGGATATTTTGCATGCATATTCACCAGTGATACTGGTCTTTGGTTTTAAAGGCAGAATTTACTTTTCCCAGGTGTTGGGAAAATAATTAAAATTCAAATCTCCTGCCAATGGCAGAAAATCCTCTCCACAAATGTAGAAAAAAACACAGTTTTATTACTTAATAAGCATTAAATCAATTGTGATGTACTTCACAGGCAATCCACTAATGAGATTAAAAGGACAGGAAGAAATCTCATCTTTTTTATAGCCAAGCAGATACAATCCAATACATACATTTTCCAAATAATCAAGTAAGACCTGACAGTTCAATTTGCTACACATAATTTATCCTAAATTCATCTGTTAATTGTAGTTGCCACTGTGTTAGTTAATTCCCTTTATCCCAAATCAAAAAAACATTTATCATAGCTTTATGATGAACAGGTTATTACAAGTTAGAGCCAGGGATTACAAGTTCTTCCCCTTCAGTTGCCTGGGCAGCCTGGGGTGTTCACTTATCTCTGTCCCCAAAAGAACATAGGATATCTATCCTAGCACTTATTTTAACTTCTTATGCTTTCTTACTTTTCTACCAGTGCTGCAATCCTCAATACAGTAGCCACTAGGCAATTTGGCTACATACATTTAAATTAATTAAAATGTAAAAATAAAATAAATAAAATTTAAAATTCAGTTCCTCAGTTGCTTAAGCCACAGTTCAAGGACTCAATAGTCATACAGGGCTGGTGGCTACCGTACTGACCAGCACATGTGCAGAACACTTCCACCACTGCAAAAAGTTCTCTTAGACAATACTGTATTAGAACATGAAGTCCTGTGTGTCGGTGTACACCGAAATTCATCTACAACTTTTCCTAACAGGTACTTCACAAGTGTTTAGAAGATGAACCAATTAATAATTTTGGCATGAGTTCACTTTAGCTGTTACTTTTTTCTTGCTGTCGCCAGGCTGGAGTGCAGTGACATAAACATAGTTCATGAAGCCTCATACCACAGGGTTCAAGAAATTTTCTCAACTCATCGGCCTCTCGAATAGCTGGAAAAAGAGGCATGTGCCACCACACCAGTTTTTCGATTCTAATTATCTAATTTCTCCAAGAAAACAGACTTCACCCAACATGTACATCTGCTATTCATGTTCTCTCCTGTGCAAGCTTCACGTTCCATGCCATGATTCTGCCCCATCAGTTCTTCATTACTCATCTTATTCACTCAACAATTACTTACTAAGCATCTATTTGGTGCCAGGTACCACTCTGGGTACTGAAGCTATAACAGACAACAAAAAAGAAAAAACATTTCTCCCACCAGGAAGAGGCAAACAACGAGCATGTGCGTATACTGAATATACAGTACATCAGCTAGTGAGTGACACGTGCCGTGGAAAACAACAAAGCAGTGATGGAGAAGTGGAAGTGCTAGGCGAGAGAAGATGACCGCAATTGCAAATAGGCGTTCAGGGACGCTTTTCTGAGAAAGTAACCACGGAGCAAACACAGGAAGAAGATAAGAATGCAAGCTTGTGCCTATGTCGGGGAAGAATATTCCACGTGGATGGCACAGCAACTGGTGACAGTGGCTGGAGCTCACAGGAATGAGGAAGCAGAGAAGGAAGGTGGGATCAGAGAGGTAATGGCCTAATTGTACAAACAGGTCATTGCAGAAGTAACTCAGAGCCACTGAAAACTTTTAGGTTGAGGAATGATAGGAATTGATATAACAGTAGGGTCACAATAACAGCTGTACTAAGAACAGACCGATGAGGGTTAAGGGCAGATGGAGGGAATCCAGCTAGGATTCCGCAATAATCCAGGTGGCTTTATCGCTAGCACTACCGGGGTGGTAGTGGTGGTGGTAGTGATGGGGTAACTAAGGGTCAGATTCTGTATACAGCGTATAACTTAGTTCCAACTAGAGGATCTGAGTAAGAGTTATAAGTCAAAGGGAGAATCAAGGATGTCGGCAAACATCTCTTCACTTGAGACTACATGGTACAGTTTTGACAATCATAAAGCAAATAACCTTACATTCCAAAGCTGCATTGTGAATTGTAGTTTTAAAACGTTGGCAAGACTAGAAAGTCTTCTAGCAGAAAACTGTAGAATAGAGGACCACTGGGTGAGGAGGACAATACCTTGTGGGCTCCATCTTTCCTATATATATGGATGGAACCATAGATTCAATCCCTTAAATAGACTTAATTAGGTGGGAACAGGCAGGAGAAGTAAACACACAGTCCTGATAAAGTGTTTCAGGAAGATTTGGGGACACACTGACTTACCTGAGACATTACTCTGCAATTTCCCAACAGCCAACAGAGTCCTCTTGCCAGGCTCTTATCTTAGAGATGGGCAGTGTCCTGAGGGCACAGAAGGGCAGGGAAAAGCAGTCATGAAAAATCAGGTTTATCTTGCGGCACCTGTGACACACCATAATGGAAAAGCACACTGGTAATCACTCTCCAGGGCGTCAATCTCTCCCTGGGAACTAACAGGTTGTTTCTCCGCAAGGGCTAACCGTTTACCAGGTGCCACCTGCGGGGAAAATCAATTATTCTGTACATAAAAGCCTCATAAAACAACGGTAACAACTATCAGCTCGTTCGATCTTCATTACTATGCATGGTCGGCATTCACATTATTCCAGATTTCTTTTTAAACAATGACAAAACTGAAATTCCAAGATACCGAACCCATTTGTTCAAGGTTACACAACTGCAAAGCGCCGGCTTCATGACGACATAACCCAAAGACAACTGTGGCTGGCGTCTGCTCACGCGCCCACTTCGCTCTCACAACAGCGCCAAGATGTCGGCGCCGTCATCACCCCGCGTTTACACAGGAGGACAAGGCGGCCAGGAAAAGCCAAGGCACCGGCCGGAGTCACACCGCGGGGCAGACCCAGGGCCTGAGCCCCGCCGCCGCCCCCGGGACTCACACTAGCCGGAGTCCTCAGCGGGGCCTCACCGTCCCCGCAGGCGCCCCGAGCCCGCACCTCTGCGGACCTGACGCCCCGCGTCGCTGGTGAACGGGCAACGGCCGCCGACCTCCGGGAACGACACTGCCCAGAATCGTCCCTGAGCCTAGGAGTCGCCGTCAGGCCTGAGGCTACCGCGGGACGGACCCAGTGCGCAGCCCACAGCCGATCGACATTTCCCAGAATCATCCGCGAACCGCCGGCACCGGAAGACCACGCTTCCCAGGAGTCTCTGCGGCCGCGCGGACCTGGCGCGCCGCGGGCAAACCGGTCTAGGTTTCCTAAGAAACTAAACCGCCTGGGACTGTTGTCCCAGAACCGGCCAGTTAGGACCATGCGCAAAGTGTCCTGGGGCACACAGTCATCCTGTGGTGAAAGATACACCTCGGAACCAAGGGCTACCCTCTACTTTTGAGGACAATAGCGCCAGGACCAAGAAACTACACTTCCCAGAAAACCGTGCGGCCATGGCAAACTCTTTCTGGGTCAGCGTGGGCTCACACCAATATTTCTTTCCGGGGGCGTGGGGAGACCTTACTGGTACCGCGCGAGCTCTCGCCTTTGCTAGCAAAAGAGCTCCTCTCTTGCCAAACCCTGCTGCTACGCTGTCCAGCTTCTGTGGTATTTGAGGTTTTTTTGGAATGCACTTGCCGGAGACTACAGCTCACAGAACGCCCTGGGCTGGAGTGTGCCAGCTGTAGTTCGCCAAGGACATTTCTTGGAAATGCATGCGGCCACGTATCTGTGACACAAATGGGCGTTCTCATGTGCGTTAAGCTCCGTGGAAGGACTTGGAAATACGGAACTTGAGAGAGCGCTGGGAGGACACAGACCCTCATCCTGGGAGGAGTCACTCCTCCCGCAGCCATCGAGCCTGACCCCCTCTCTCACCAGAGGCGCTTCTTAGACCCTGACCTTGCCCGGCCCACCCAAAGGGGCAATGGACCTCTTTGTATGCAAGCCAGAGCAGTCTACTGTTGGTGTATATTTGAATTTTTTACTTTCTTTTTAATATTTAAATTAAATTTTAATTTAATGCTGCCTCTGCCTCTGAGAGAGACAGGGAGAGATAGGGGAGGCCTGGAGTGGGGGCCCTGGGGGACAGGGATAGGGGACCCTTCCTCACTTTGCACAATCTGGGAACCCTCCCCAAGGGGAACATAAAGCTGCAGTGGAAGAGCACTGGCCTAGTGGGCTTCGTCCTGGGGACAAAGGCTGGGAGACTGCAGCTGAAAGGTGTGGGCTCCAGGAGGGCCGCAGAGGGCCCAGCAGCAGAGTCAGGGAGCAGAGGTCCGCCCTCCGTCCATCTTCCTTCCTTCTCTGGCCCACAGAGCACTCTGTGCCCCTCCCATGCCCACAGCTACAGGTGGAGCCGGCTTGCGGGGGCGGGGGTTCTTTAGAAGGAGTGGGGGTCCTCCTAGGGTAAAGAGGGCCAGGAGGCTTCCTGGGGACCTCAGGCCCCTCTGGGCCTCCCAGGACTGGGCCTGTGGCTGTGATGTGCTTTGCCCTGGGAGTGACGTGCTCAGTGGTGGAGTTTGTGTAACTGTCACTCATTCACCTGCCCGTGCCCAGCCACTCCCATCGGCGCCCACCCAATACACATGTGGGTCCTCAGCTGCCGTCAGGGGAAGTTCCTGCCTGTGTCACACACATCCGTCCCACCCACCACACTGCAGGTTACAGGACTGCCCCACATGCGCCACCATGCCCACCTGAAGTTACCTGGCACACAGGTATCATCACCTGCACGACATGACCAGGTCGTGCACTTTCTATGCTAGGGCCAGGGCAGGCTTGCACCTTCAGCCTTAGGGACACTGGGGGTGGTGATAGCTGGAGGCCAGGGAAGTCACCAGGCTGGAGACATCATCTACCTCCAGGAGAGGGTTGATATGAGACATCTCCCATGCACCACTTTGAGCCATCTCAGCCTCACCTGGGACTCTGGCTGGCACCAGCAGTTCCATGAAGGTTTAGACCATCTCTAGGTTTAGGAAGGGCCTCCCTTGCCATCACCGTGGTCTGGGCTGCACGCCTTCTGAGCAAGGGCTCTGGGCAGCAGATGCAGCCAGCCAGAGTGTGGGGGTGAGGGGCCTAGGCACAGGAGGGTTGCAAGGCCTTCACTACACCCACCATTTCAGAGGGAGGACAGTAATTGTTTGGGTTTGTCCTGTGAGGTGTGGCAGAGAGCAGGGCCCAGGGCACGTCCAGGGCCAGACAGGAATCCTGTGCTGCAGCCTCGGGGCCATGAGGGTACATGATGGGGCCAGTATGGGGGCATCCCCTGTGCCAAACACCTGGGCAGTAGGTGCCCTGGGGTCAGTGGGTGGGTCAGAGCGTTTGCAGGATTTCTGGTTTCTGTTGGACTTGTGTGTGCTGGAGGATAGAGAGAAGAGAGAAAGGGTGGAGAGAAGGGGGAGATGGCCCCTGCTGCTTCCTGGCCTCTAAGTGGGGATGATGGGTGGTAGATGAGTGGCAGAGGGGTCAGCGGGAGCTTCAAGGCTGAGCCAGGGAAGCGGAGGCAGCAGGGATGCAGGCCTTGCCTGAGGTTGACTTGGGGCTGGGGCTTCTTAGAGGCCAGGGCCCTAGAGCTCCCAGACAGGGAGTCTGCAGGAACACAGCACATGACACAGCACAACTCAACACAACACAACCTGGCACAGCAGAGCAGCGTGCTGTGCACTGGGCTGCAGCAGAACGGGGAGGGAAGTCTGTAGGGTCCCAGGAGTCATGGAGCAAACTGACCTGAGCCGTGTCCCTCAGCCAAGGCACAGGCACCTGGCCTTGAGCCACCTACTTCCTTGTGACAGCCCCATGCCCTGGTGTCCCTGGGGCTGAGACAGGGCTGGGGCTGCTGTCCAAGGTGAGGTCTGACTAATCCCTAACCTCTAACCCCGAGCTGTTTTGGGAACTTGAACTTCTTCTAGGGGACCCAGTGGTGCTGACAGGATTTCTGGGCACCTCAGCCAGGCCCCCTGCCCGCCTGGCCACATTGGCTCCCACTCAAATCTGACCTTGGGGCTTGTGTGGCCTCTGCTTACTGAGCCCTGTGGTTCTCTGCCAGGCACTGTTGGCCCTGCGGCCAGGCTGGCACCTGGAGAATGGCCTGTCCCCAAAGCCTGCACTCCTCCCAGTTCACCCGCTTTGCTTTTCTCCCGCACTGGGAGGTGGGAACCAGGTTGACACTGGGGGAGGAGCTCCCTCAAATCTGGCTTCACTTTAGAGTTCTGGGCAGGGCTTTGGGAGATCATACCCTCATTATTTATTCTTTGGAAGAATTTGTATAAGATTGGTTTCCTCCTTAAGTATTTGCTAGAATGTCCCAGAAAAAGTCATTTGCCTGGGATTTTCTTTGCAAAAGCTTTTAAAATTTTAATTTGGTTTCATAGACAATTAGAGGACTGCATGGCCACCAGCAACAGTTGCAGATTCTTATGGGCAATAAAACTCACAGACACAATAGGTGAATGTTCACTTGACTCTAAATTAACGTAGATTTATGAAAGGACAAAGAAAAAGCATGTTCAGCATTTTCAGTGTTATTGGTGGGGTGAGAGATGTCCAGCAGCAGTCTAACATTTCACACCACCATTCAGTAGCATCGCTATTTGGGAATTGAAGTTAATGTGCATGAGGTTCACCTTGAAATGTTCATGTATCATTGTCTGATCCAGAACATCTTACAACATTGGAGGACACCTCCATGTCCATGTTAGTTCAGGAAAGCCTTGCTTTCCTGTCTTTTACATGATCCTAATCATGTCGTCCTTCAGTGTCCATACACCACTCACTGCCCTCCCAGTTCAGGTGCAGTTCCCCAAGCAAAGCTTTCACAATAAACAATGCCTGAAATGCAGCATTTCTCATTGATCTAATTCCATTCTGACTGAAGAAACAGTGCTGGAGGAAATAAAAGCAACATCGTCTTCCTAGGATTGAATATAGGAGAGAGCCTAGGCCTCCTGTTCATGGTTCACCCTTAAGGATTATTCAGGGTTTCTCTATCTTCTCATGTCAGTATTTGAATGTTTTTTTGGAATTTAAAAATCTCACCTAATTTTAAAAATAAACACAGGCCGGTCACGGTGGCTCAAGCCTGTAATCCCAGCACTTTGGGAGGCCCAGACGGGCGGATCACAAGGTCAGGAGATCGAGACCATCCTGGCTAACACGGTGAAACCCCGTCTCTACTGAAAAATACAAAAAACTAGCCGGGCGAGGTGTCAGGTGTCTGTAGTCCCAGCTACTTGGGAGGCTGAGGCAGGAGAATGGCGTAAACCCGGGAGGCGGAGCTTGCAGTAAGCCGAGATCCGGCCACTGCACTCCAGCCTGGGTGACACAGCGAGACTCCGTCTCAAAAAAAAAAAAAAGAAAAAAAAAAAAACACAAAGTTTCCATAGTATCCTATTTAAAATGTTTCATTACTTTATTTTTAACAAATAAACTCTCACTATATTGCCCAGGCCGGAATGCAGGAGCTGTTCCAGGTGTGATGATAACTCACTGCAGCCTCAAGCTCCTGGGCTCAAGCAACACTCCCACCTCAGCCTCCTGAATATACTCTTACTTTAATGGCTGAAAGATCTTTAAGAAGGTCTCCTTTTAAATTAATTTATTCATTATTTGTGTCTTTTCAATTTTTCTTTTTAATGTCTCCCTCCCCATAGGTTTTTCAGTTGGTAGTAGATTAATGTTCCACAACATTTACTTTGTGCAGCTAAATTGCCACACAGGATCTACATGATCCTAATCATGTCGTCATTCAGTGTCCATACACCACTCACTGCCCTCCCAGTTCAGGCGCAGTCCCCCAAGTACCCTCACTCCATTGATGTCCCTAGATTTGGACAATGGGATGTTAGCAGACAATAGGCAGTTAATTGCTTCAATAGGACCATGCAGTTAGTCTTTCCTTCCCACATTCCTGTGGTCACTATGAGACGACCTTTCCCCTAGAAGTGCTGGTTCTTAGGTGTGAACCCCTGAATGAATAGATGTGGCTCAGATTTGAGCCCAACCTACAGGAGGGACCAACTCCTACCAGGTCCACAGCTTGAGTGTTCACCATCTAGCCAAGCCCAGCTTATATCAGCTGAAACACCAGCCAACCCACAGCACATGAGGGATCAATGATTGTCAGTCATCATCAATGAGTGTCATTTTAATCTATTGAATTTTCAGGTTGTTTGTGACACAGTAAAAGTGGGCCAATTGGATAATTAATTTGTATAAATATGAAGAGTTTGCAATCACTTTTTGTTATTGATTTCTATGAAAATTGCATTGAGATCAAATTATATCCTCTGGAAATTTTAAAATCCTTTGAAATTTGTTGAGACCTACTTTATGCTCTAATAAGTGGTCATTTTTATTAATCATCCACATGCAGTTAAAAATGCATATTCCTCCATTATTACATGCCTTATTCTATTAAGTTTTTCCTAATTGTATTTTTAAATCTTATTTTTTTATTTTAACAGCTTTAATGAAGTATAAATGACATATAAGAAGCATATATATCAAAATGTACAATTTGTAACTTCTGACAGTTGTGAAAACCAGAAAAATCATCATGATCAAAATATGAACAGATTTATCCCTTGTGAAAGTTTCCTTGTGCCTCTTTAAGTGCCTCTCTCTTGCCTGTCCTTGTCCCCTTCCTTCTCTTTGGGCAACCACTGATCTGGTTTCTGCCAGTATAGATTAGTTTGCATTTTCCAGCACTTTATGTACATGGAATCATAGAGCATGCACTGTTTTTGGTCTGATTTCCTTCACAGAACTTAAAATCTTTCAAGTTCATTGGTCTTATGAGTATCAATACTTCATACAGTTTTTTTTAGTTTCAAATGTTAAAAAATTTACATAAAGCAAATTCACTCTTTTTGATGTGCATTTCCATGAGTTTTGAGAACTCTGTCTTATGTAGGTTTTGTATGGGTGTCTGGAGTCGTAGGCACTTCCACTACAGTAGAGATATTCTTTCCTGACTTCAGACGCTCCTTGTGCTATGCTTTTGTAGGCAGATGGTCTCCTTGCCCTTAATCCTGAGTGGCCACCAGCTTGTTCTTCATTCCGATGGCTTTGCCTTTTCCAGAACTGCTTATCAATGAAATCATGTACTATGTAGCTTTTTGAGTCTGGCTTCTTTCAATAATTTTCTCATTGACAAATTCTACCTATAATCTTAAAATGCTAAAGTGTCAAGTATCTTTATTAATACTCTTTTTTTCAGATGTTTTAATTACTGGAAATAAGATTACCAAATTTATTTTTTAAAAATCAGGTTCTTATGTGGCAATATACTTAATGTATTTTTATATAGTAACTAGATAATAAGATTTCTTTTTTCCCTCCAGCTTTATTGGTATAATTGACAAATAGGAATTGTGTATATTTAAAATGTATGGCTTGATAATTTGATATATATTTACAGTGTGAAGTGACCACCATACTCAAGGTAATTAACATATTCATCATAGATTTGATTATGTTTCAAATTTTAAAATAAAAAGGTATTGAAGTCAGGTAGACTCAAAAGCTACATATTGCGTGATTTTACTTATTAGCAATTCTGGAAAAGGCAAAGCTATAGAGATAAGAGCACACCAGTGGCCACTAACGATTAAGGGTGAGGAGATTATTTGAGTACAAAGGAACAGCAGAAGAAATTTTTTGAGGGGTAGAAAACAGGTTTTTTGTTTTGTTTTGTTTTTTTACTGATGAGGACCCTTAAAAATTTTTAGCAAATTTCAAGTAAGATGGCTCCTCCCTTTTTCACAGTTTTGCTTTCTGCAGTTTCAGTTACTCATAGTCAACCAGGGTTCAAAAATTGGTGAGGCAGTACAATAAGATATATTCAGAGAGAGACACTGATCAGATTCATATAAATTTTACTACAGTATGTTGGTATAATTGTTCTATTTTATAATTAGTTCCTGTTAATTTCTTAGTTGAATTTATAAATTAAACTCTATGATAGTCATGGAGGCATAGGAAAAAAGCATAGTATATTGTATACAAGGTTCATTACTATGCATGGGTTCAGGCATTCACAGAGAGTTATAGAATGTATCCCCTGAGGATAAAGGGGATTCCTCTATACAATAGAGTATTATTACTCAAGGTCACCATGCTGTCCATTAGACCTCCAGAGATGTATCTTGCATAGCTGAAACTTTGTACCCTTTGAGGACTTCTCACTCATACCGCCCACCACCACTTTGTGGCCCCAGGCAACCACAATTCTACTCTCTGATTCTATGAGTTTTATCATTTTAGATTACACATAGAAGTGAGATCATGCAGGATTTGTCTTTTTGTGTCTAGCTTATTTCACTAATGTCCTCAAGATTCATCCATGTTGTTGAAAGTAGCAGGATTTCCGTCTTTTTTAAAAGGCCAAACAGTATTCCATTGTATATTTTGTAAAACATATGTGATTGATAGATAGCTTTTGTGTGTATGTGTATGTGTGTGTGTGTGTATATATATATATATATATATATCTCACATTTTCTTTATCCATTCATCCATTGACAGACATTTAGGTTTTTTCCCTATCTTGGTGACTGAATAATGCCACAATGAACCTGGGGGTGCCAATCTACTGATCTTATTATTATTGGATATATATGTAGAAGTGGGATTTCTGGGTCATATAGTAGTTCTATTTTTTATTTTTATTTTTTGAGACAGAGTCTTGCTCTGTCACCCAAGCTAGAGTGCAATGGTGTGATCTTGGCTCACTGCAACATTTGCCTCCTGGGTTCAAGTGATTCTCCTGTCTCAGCCTCCCGAGTAGCTGGGATTACAGGCACACACCACCATGCTCGGCTAATTTTTGTATTTTTAGTAGAGACAGGGCTTCACCATGTTGGCCAGGTTGGTCTCAAACTCCTGACCTAGGGTGATCTGCCTGTCTCGGCCTCCCAAAGTGCTGGGATTACAGGTGTAAGCCAATGCGCCCTGCCTATTTTTAATTTTTTGAGAAAGGTTCATTCTGTTTTTTATAAAGGCTGTACCATTTTATATTTCTACAATAGTGCACAAGGGTTTCAATTTCTTTACATCTTTGCAAACACTTATAATTTTTCATCTTTTGGGTAGAAGCCATGCTAATATGTGTGAGATGGTATCTTGTGGTTTTGTTTTTTTTTTTTTTTTTTTTTTTTTTTTGAGACGGAGTCTTGCTCTGTCACCCAGGCTGGAGTGCAGTGGCCGGATCTCAGCTCACTGCAAGCTCCGCCTCCCGGGTTTACGCCATTCTCCTGCCTCAGCCTCCCAAGTAGCTGGGACTACAGGCGCCCGCCACCTCGCCCAGCTATTTTTTTGTATTTCTTAGTAGAGACGGGGTTTCACCGTGTTAGCCGGGATCGTCTCTCGATCTCCTGACCTCGTGATCCGCCCGTCTCGGCCTCCCAAAGTGCTGGGATTACAGGCTTGAGCCACCGCGCCCGGCCATATCTTGTGGTTTTGATTGTCATTTCCCAGATGATTCATGATGGTGAACATCTTTTCATGCAGCTATTGGCCATTTGTAAGTCTTTTTAGGAAAAATGTGTATGCAGGTCCTTTGCCCATTTTTAATTGGATTATTTTTTACATTGAGTTGTATGAGGTAATTATATAGTTTGGATATTAACCCCTTATCAAATATATGATTTACAAATGTTTTCTTTCATTTTTTAGGTTGATACCTCCAGCCTCATCTTCTCACTCAGGATTGTTTTCACTTTTTGGGCTTCTTTGCAATTCCATGAACATTTTAGGATTTTTTTTTTCCTGTTTCTATAAAAAATGCCATTGGGATTCATAGAATCTGATAGATGTCTTCTTTAATTTTCTTTATCAATGTTTTACAGTCTTCAGTGTGCAAGTATTTCACCTCTTTGGCTAAGTTTATTTTGAAGCATTTTATTCTTTTTGTTGTTACTGTAAATGTAATTGTTTTCTTATTTTCCTTTTTGGATAGTTCATTATCAGTGTATAGAAATATCTTAGATTTTTGTATATATATTTTGTATCCTGCAACATTACTAGACTTATCAGTACTTTAACAATACATTGTTAATTACACTTATCCTACAGTACTATAGAACCCTAGAACTTATTCCTCCTATCTAGTTGCATTTTGTATCAGCAATCAACCTTTGGCTATAAACCCCTCTCCCCCAACTTTTCTTTGCCTCTAGTAACTATTACTGTATACTCTCCTATGAGTTCAACTTTTTTTAGCTTCCATGTATGAGTGAGAACATACAGCATTTATCTTTCTGTGCCTGGCTTATTTCACTTAACACAATATCTCCAAATTCATCCATGTTGATGCAAATAACAGAACTTTGTACTTTTTAAATGGCTAAACAGTATTTCATTGCATATATATACTGTATTTTCTTCATCCATTCACTTGTTGATGGAAACTGAGATTGATTCCAATAAATATGAGAGTGCAGATATGTCTTTGATATACTAATTTTCTTTATTTTTTTCTTGGATGTATACTCAGTAATGATATTGCTCAATCATACGGTAATTCTGTTTTTAGTTTTTTGAGAAAACCTCCATATCATTCTCCATAATGGCTATCCTAATTTACATTCCCACCTACAGTATGCAAGGGTTCCCTTTTCCTTGCTTCCTCACTAGCATTTGTTATCTTTTGCAATTTTGATAATAGCCCTTCCTACTAAGGTGAGATGAATCTCATTGTGGTTTTGATTTGCATTTCCCTGATGATTGGCGATGCTGACCATTTGAAAAATACCTGTTGACCATTTGTATGCCATCTGGGTTTCAGCTCTTGCATATAAGTCTTCATGCTATTTTGAGTTGATTTAAGGAAAAATATGATTAGAGATGGATGTCTGGTTTCATATTTTTGGCATATTAATATCCAGTTTTCCCAGCACCATTTATTGAAGAGGGTCCAACACCCAGGGAGCCTTGCTCACTGCTAGCACAGCAGTCTGATATCAAACTGCAAGGCAGCAGTGAGGCTGGGGGAGGGGTGCCCACCATTGTTGAGGCTTGAGTAGGTAAACAAAACATCCAGGAAGCTCGAACTGGGTGGAGCCCACCACAGCTCAAGGAGGCCTGCCTGCCTCTGTAGACTCCACCTCTGGGGGCAGGGCATAGCCAAACAAAAGGCAGCAGAAACCTCTGCAGACTTAAATGTCCCTGTCCGACAGCTTTGAAGAGAGTAGGGGTTCTCCCAGCATGGAATTTGAGGTCTGAGAACGGACAGACTGCCTCCTCAAGTGGGTCCCTGACCCCCGAGTAGCCTAACTGGGAGGCACCTCCCAGTAGGGGCCGACTGACACCTCATACGGCCAGGTGCTCTTCTGAGATGAAGCTTCCAGAGGAACCATCAGGCAGCAACAATTGCCATTCTGCAATATTTGTGGTTCTGCAGCCTCTGCTGGTGATACCCAAGCAAACAGGGTCTGGAATGGACCTCCAGCAAACTCCAACAGACCTGCAACTGAGGGTCCTGACTGTTAGAAGGAAAACTAACAAACAGAAAGGACATCCACACCAAAACCCCATCTGTAAGTCATCATCATCAAAGACCAAAGGTAGATAAAACCACAAAGGTGGGGAGAAAGCAGAGAAGAAGAGCTGAAAATTCTAAAAATCAGAGCGCCTCTTCTCCTCCAAAGGAACGCAACTCCTCGCCAGCAATGGAACAAAGCTGGATAGAGAATGACTTTGACGAGTTGAGAGAAGAAGGCTTCAGACGATCGGTAATAACAAACTTCTCCGAGCTAAAGCAGGATGTTCGAACCCATTGCAAAGAAGCTAAAAACTTTGAAAAAAGATTAGATGAATGGCTAACTAGAATAAGCAGCATAGAGAAGACCTGAAATGACTGATAGAGCTGAAAACCATGGCATGAGAACTACGTGACGCATGCACAAGCTTCGGTAGCCAATTCGATCAACTGGAAGAAAGGGTATCAGTGATTGAAGATCAGATGAATGAAATGAAGTGAGAAGAGAAGTTTAGGGGAAGAAGAGTAAAAAGAAATGAACAAAGCCTCCAACAAATATGGGAATATGTGAAAAGAACAAATCTACGTCTTATTGGTGTATCTGAAAGTGATGAGGAGAATGGAACCAAGTTGGAAAACACTCTTCAGGCTATTATCCAGGAGAACTTCCCCAACCTAGCAAGGCAGGCCAACAATCAAATTCAGGAAACACAGAGAATGCCACAAAGATACTCCTCGAGAAGAGCAACTCCAAGACACATAATTGTCAGATTCACCAAAGTTGAAATGAAGGAAAAAATGTTAAGGGCAGCCAGAGAGAAAGGTCAGGTTACCCACAAAGGGAAGCCCATCAGACTAACAGCAGATCTCTCGGCAGAAACTCTCCAAGCCAGAAGAGAGTGGGGGCTGATATTCAACATTCTTAAAGAAAAGAATTTTCAACCCAGAATTTCATATCTAGCCAAACTAAGTTTCATAAGTGAAGGAGAAATAAAATCCTTTACAGACAAGCAAATGCTGAGAGATTTTGTCACCACCAGGCCTGCTGCTACAAGAGCTCCTGAAGGAAGCACTAAACATGGAAAGGAACAACTGGTACCAGGCATTGCAAAAACATGCCAAAATGTAAAGTCCATCGATGCTAGGAAGAAACTGCATCAACTAAGGAGCAAAATAACCAGCTAACATCATGAGAGGATCAAGTTCACACATAATAATATTAACCTTAAATGTAAATGGGCTAAATGCTCCCATTAAAAGACACAGACTGGCAAATTGGATAGAGTCAAGACCCATCAGTGTGCTGTGTTCAGGAGACCCATCTCATGTGCAGAGACACACAGATGCTCAAAATAAAGGGATAGAGGAAGATCTACCAGGCAAATGGAAACAAAAAAAGGAGGGGTTGCAATCCTAGTCTCTGATAAAATACATTTTATCTGATAAAACCTAGTCTCTGATAAAACAAACAAAGATCAAAAGAGACAAAGAAGTCCATTACCTAATGGTAAAGGGATCAATTCAACAAGAAGAGCTAACTATCCTAAATATATATGCACTCAATACAGGAGCACCTGGATTCATAAAGCAAGTCCTTAGAGACTTTCAAAGAGACTTAGACTCCCACACAGTAATAATGGGAGACTTTAACACTGCACTGTCAATATTAGATAGATCAACGAGATAGAAGATTAACAAGGATATCCAGGACTTGAACTCAGCTCTGCACCAAGTAGACCTAATAGACTTCTACAGAACTCTCCACCCCAAATCAACAGAATATACATTCTTCTCAGCAACACATCACACTTATTCCAAAATTGACCACGTAGTTGGAAGCAAAGCACTCCTCAGCAAATGTAAAAGAACAGAAAATATAACAAACTGTCTCTCAGACCACAGTGCCATCAAACTAGAACTAAGGATTAAGAAACTCACTCAAAACCACTCAACTACCTGGAAACTGAACAACCTGCTCCTACTGGGTACATAACAAAATGAAGACAGAAATAAAGATGTTCTTTGAAACCAACGAGAACAAAGACACAGCATACCAGAATCTCTGGGACACATTTAAAGCAGTGTGTAGAGGGAAATGTATAGCACTAAATGCCCACAAGAGAAAGCAGGAAAGATCTAAAATTGACACCCTAGCATCACAATTAAAAGAACTAGAGAAGCCAAGAGAAAACACATTCAAAAACTAACAGAAGGCAAGAAATAACTAAGATCACAGCAGAACTGAAGGCGATTGAGACACAAAAACCCTTCAAAAAATCAATGAATCCAGGAGCAAGTTTTTTGAAAAGATCAACAAAATTGATAGACTGCTAGCAAGACTAATAAAGAAGAAAAGTGAGAAGAATCAGATAAACGCAATAAAAAATGATAAAGGGGATATCACCAGCGACCCAACGAGATACAAACTACCATCAGAGAATACTATAAATATATCTATGCAAACAAACTAGAAAATCTAGAAGTAATGGATAAATTCTTGGACACATACACCCTCCCAAGACTAAACCAGTAAGAAGTTGAATTCCTGAATAGACCAATAACAGGTTCTGAAATTGAGGCAATAATTAATAGCCTACCAACCAAAAAAAGTCCAGGACCAGATGGATTCACAGCCAAATTCTACCAGAGATACAAAGAGGAGCTGGTACCATTCCTTCTGAAATTACTCCAATCAATAGAAAAAGAGGGAATCCTCCCTAACTCATTTTATGAGGCCAGCATCATCCTGATACCAAAACCTGGCAGAGACACAACAAAAAGAGAATTTGAGACCACTATCCCTGATGAACATCAATGCAAAAATCCTCAATAAAATACTGGCATCTGAATCCAGCAGAATATCAAAAAGCTTATCCACCATGATCAAGTTGGCTTCATCCCTGGGATGCAAGGCTGGTTCAACATACACAAATCAATAAACGTGATCCATCGTATAAACAGAACCAAAGACAAAAACCACATGATTATCTCGATAGATGTAGAAAAGGCCTTCAACAAAATTCAACAGCCCTTTATGCTAAAAACTCTCAATAAATTAGGTATTTATAGGACGTATCTCAAAATAATAAGAGCTATTTATGGCAAACCCACAGCCAATATCATACTGAATGGGCAAAAACTGGAAGCATTCCCTTTGAAAACTGGCACAAGACAGGGATGCCCTCTCCCACCACTCCTATTCAACATAGAGTTGGAAGTTCTGGCAAGGGCAATCAGGCAGGAGAAAGAAATAAAGAGTATTCAGTTAGGAAAAGAGGAAGTCAAATTGTCTGTTTGCAGATGACATGATTGTATATTTAGAAAACCCCATCATCTCAGTCCGAAATCTCCTTAAGCTGATAAGCAACTTCAGCAAAGTCTCAGGATACAAAATCAATGTGCAAAATCACAAGCATTCCTATACACCAATAACAGAGAAACAGAGAGCCCAATCATGAATGAACTCCCATTCACAATTGCTTCAAAGAGAATAAAATACCTAGGAATGCAACTTACAAGGGAATTACAAACCACTGCTCAAGGAAATAAAAGAGGAAACAAACAAATGGAAGAACATTCCCTGTTCATGGATATGAAGTATCAATATCGTGAAAATGGCCATACTGCCCAAGGTAATTTATAGATTCAATGTCATCCCCATCAAGCTACCAATGACTTTCTTCACAGAATTGGAAAAAACTACTTTAAAGTTCCTATGGAACCAAAAAAGAGCCCGCATTGCCAAGACAATCCTAAGCCAAAACAACAAAGCTGGAGGCATCACTCTACCTGACTTTAAACTATGCTACAAGACTACAGTAACCAAAACAGCATGGTACTGGTACCAAATCAGAGACGTAGACCAGTGGAAGAGAACAGAGCCCTCAGAAACAATACCACACATCTACAACCATCTGATCTTTGACAAAGCTGACAAAAACAAGAAATGAGGAAAGGATTCCCTACTTAATAAATGATGCTGGGAAAACGGGCTAGCCATATGTAGAAAGCTGAAACTGGATCATTTCCTTACACCTTATACAAAAATTAATTCAATATGGATTAAAGACTTAAATGTTACATCTAAAGCCATAAAAAACCTAGAAGAAAACCTAGGTAATACCATTCAGGACATAGGCATGGGCAAGGACTTCATGTCTAAAACACCAAAAGCAATGGCAACAAAAGCCAAAATTGATAAATGGGATCTAATTGAACTAAAGAGCTTCTGCACAGCAAAAGAAACTACCATCAGAGTGAATAGGTAACCTAAAGAATGGGAGAAAATTTTTGCAATCTACCCATCTGACAAAGGGCTAATATCCAGAATCTACAAAGAACTTAAACAAATTTACAAGAAAAAATAAAACAACCCCATCAAAAAGTGGGCAAAAGATAAGAATAGACACGCTCAAAAGAAGACATTTATGCAGGCAACAGACACATGAAAAAATGCTCATCATCACTGGTCATCAGAGAAATGTGAATCAAAACCACAATGAGATACCATCTCACACCAGTGTAGAATGGCAATCATTAAATAGTCAAGAAACAACAGGTGCTGGAGAGGATGCGGAGAAATCGGAACATGTTTACACTGTTGGTGGGACTGTAAACTAGTTCAACCATTGTGGAAGATAGTGTGGCAATTCCTCAAGGATCTAGAACTAGAAATACCATTTGACCCAGCGATCCCATTACTGGTTATATACCCAAAGGATTATAAATCATGCTACTACAAAGACACATGCACACGTACGTTTATTGCGGCACCATTCACAATAGCAAAGACTTGGAACCAACCCAAATGTCCATCAATGATAGACTGGATTAAGAAAATGTGGCACATATACACCATGGAATACTATGCAGCCATAAAGAGGATGAGTTCATGTCCTTTGTAGGGACATGGATGAAGCTGGAAACCATCATTCTGAGCAAACTATCCCAAGGACAGAAAACCAAACACTGCACTTTCTCACTCATAGGTGAGAATTGAACAATGAGAACTCTTGGACACAGGATGGGGAACATAACACACTGTGGCCTGTCGTGGGGTGGGGGAAGTGGGAAGGGATAGCATTAGAAGATATACCTAATGTAAATGAGTTAATGGGTGCAGCACACCAACATGGCACATGCATACATACATAACAAACCTGCACATTGTGCACATGTACTCTAGAACTTAAAGTATAATTAAAAAAAAAAAAAAAAAAAAGAAAAAAATCACATACGAGTCAATGGGATGCCGGGTGTGGTGGCTCACACCTGTAATCCTAGCACTTTGGGAGGCCAAGGTGGGCAGATCACGAGGTTAGGAGTTCAAGACCAGCCTGGCCAACACAGTGATACCCCATCTCTACTAAAAATACAAAAATTTAGCAGGGCATGGTGGCAGGCACCTGTAATCCCACCTACTCGGGAGGCTAAAGCAGGAGAATCATTTGAACTGGGGAGGGGTGGAGGCTGCAGTGAGCTGAGATCGCACCATTGTACTCCAGCCCAGGCAACAGTGCTAGACTCTGTCTCAAAAAAAAAAAAAAAAAAAAAAAAAGAGTCAATGGGGTATCCGTCACCTGAAGGATTTATTCTTTGTGTTACAAATAATTTGATTATACTTTTTCAGTTATTTTAAAATATACAATTAAACAATTATTAACTATAGTCACCCTGTTTTCCTATCAAATACTAAACCTTATTCATTCTTTGTTAAATGTTCTTACAGAAAGAAATATTATTTTGCAGCTGTTGGATGAAATAGTCTATAAATATCTCCAAGAGCCATTTGGTCAGAAGTGCAGCAATTGTGTCAAGAAAGTTTTCAATTTTTCCACATATATATATATTTCACTGTTTTCTTGTCAGTTTTGATTTCTGGTTTCATTCCATTGTGGCCAGAAGACACTGAATATGATTCTGATCTTCTTAAATTTGTTAAGACTTGTTTTCAAATTAACGTGTGTTCTGTCCTGGAGACTGTACTGTGTAATATTGACGAGAATGTCTTCTGCTGTTGGGAGGAAAGTTCTGTGTGTGTCTGATAGGTCCATTTGTTCTATGGTTTTGTTTAAGTCTGCTGTAGGTTGTCAGTCTAGATGGTCTGTCTCTTATTAAATGTGACATGTGGAAGCCTCCTACCATTTACTATTGCCATTTTGTTAACATTTTTGTTTGTCTTGTAGTTCTTTTGTCCCTCTGTTTCTACTCCCTAAGTGTCCTTTCACTGTGACCTAGGGTGGAGAGGAAGACAGTGGGAGCGTCCCCCCAACAGTTTTCTCTCTTTGGTTCCTGTGTCCTAGCATTGTGTTAAAGGTGCTGCCCATGGTTGTAGGCGTGGTCTTCCAAGTCATGGAACCATATGAACTAAGTGATGGGATTAACCATGGTTTACCCACACAGCCTTAACTTATCGATCTGTGTGATCTGCCTGGCTTCCTGAAAAAAATGGATCTCTGGAGAGTGTGTGTCCCCTTTGGTCAAGGCTTCTTTAAGAGAGTCAATGTGCTAAATTACCTGCTATTTTGGCCTGTGCTAAAATATTTACCCTTAGCAAAACGGTTCTGTTTAACCTTTGTACTTAAAATCACTTTACTAATTAAGTACTGCTCTCATTGGAGACAGAAATGAAAATAGGGACTTAACGGCTATTTTTCCTGATGTTGGGACAGTATCGGCGCTAACATTTGGCTATGAAGGATATTTTCCTCCTAATTGTTGAAGGTGGAGCTTTCCCATTCACAGAAGGAGCTTAGAGCCTGATTTCTAACAGTGCAAAAAGAGAGAATTGAGAAGATGCAGCTGTGAAACACCATCAATTTGCCTGATGAAGAGGATGTCTATTTCCACTAGGTGGCGCTGTTGGCTCAGAAATACCATGTGCTCACCGGAGGAAGGATAGAGATAGGCTTGTTAAGTTGCTGCATGTGGTGTTTGCTGATCTTTCCTAACAGAACTGTTTCCCTGAACTGTAAAATTTCCTGCACACTGCACATAGAGGATAGGAGACATAGTGACTGTGGATAGAAAAGAAAGGAAAATTTTGTGACAGGATAGCTGAAATCCATGACCAACACCTGGATGGGCTGTTGGAGGCTGGGTTCAATCCTGAAGCCTTTGAATAATGCCAGGGTGGGCCCTGGACAGAAATTCTCAGTTGCCCTAGGACTTCTCCCAGCCTCTCGTGATGTGATGGCTAGGAACTCTGTGAAACAAAAAACAAAACAAAACAAAAAAAACTGGTTTGAAGACAGCCTTGAGATTAGAGGACAGATTTGAGGTTCACTCCATACTACCAGTCTAATGTTTCCATCTTCCATTCTGATCCTGAGCCTAGATGAGAACCGCAAAAGGAAACAGCTTGGTTGTCTGGGGTATAGTCCCTTTTTTTTTTTTTTTGAGATGGAGTCTTGCTCTGTCACCCAGGCTGGAGTGCAGTGACATGATCTTGGCTCACTGCAAGCTCTGCCTCCCAGGTTCCCGCCATTCTCCTGCCTCAGCCTCCTGAGTAACTGGGACTACAGGCACCTGCCACCATGCCCAGCTAATTTTTTGTATTTGCAGTAGAGACAGGGTTTCCCCATGTTGACCAGGATGGTCTCGATTTCCTGACCTTGTTATCTGCCCGCCTTGGCCTCCCAAAGTGCTGGGATTACAGGCATGAGCCACCATGCCCAGCCTACCCTGTTTCTTTGTCTCAGGTGAGAAAAATTCAGGACACAAACACACATGAGGAGTGGGTTTAGGAGCAGAAAGTTTAATAGACAAAGAAGAATAGAGAGAGAAAATGCTTCCTCATGCTGAGAAACCAGGTTGCCCAAGAGAGGGTCTCCAGTTTGCAGCAGGATGCAATTGATTTTGCACAGTGGCTTGGGGAGGTGGTGACTGATTTACATAGGGCCCAGGGGATTGGTTTGACTAGATGTGCCATTTGCATAGCCTGCAAAAAGACTGGTCTTTCCACCCTAGTCTTTTATTATGCAAATGTGGTTCTGCCTGGTGGGTCACCATGATACCTACACACATGGTGACAACGAAAAGGAGAGCAGGAACCAACACATTGAATGTACCTGGCTTTCAGGTACCACTGTTGGCATTTACATATGAAAGCTCCTAGCTTTCATATATCAGGCTGCTTTCTGTTGGAGAATAAATGGTTTGGGGCTGCTTTTTATTAAAGGAAAATTCCACTGAGAATTTTTACCTTTTCTAGCTGCCAAAAAATAATTTCTTAATAAATCCTGTATTAGAAAGACACAGGGCTCATGGTTTGGAGAAGATTCGGTCCATAGCCTCATGTGCTATAGAGCCTGGAGGCAGGGAGGTCAGAGTCAAGGGTGTAAAATTGAGGTTGAGTGGTCCGTGGACACAGGAGGTCCTGGAGGTTCTCAGGCTAGCCTACAGAGCTGAACAGCCAGAGCCAGCCCACAAGCTCAAGGGTTAGCTGAGTCTCCCTTCTTGGCCCTTCCCTGCATCATTGGTGTCTGCTCTCTCCTCTCTACCTCCTCATTCACAAGGTTTCCTCCCAGATTCCCAGGGAAAGACCTTGGTAGGAGAGTACCTTGTCATGCTTTTATTTTAATGCTGAATTTACAGAAAAACCATATAATACGCTTTTGAATTTAGTCAATATATTCATACACAGAATTTTTGCAAGATTAATTTTTATACTTTCCACCACTTGTTTGAACTTTTAACTTCATATTATCTAATTTTAAAAATTATTTAACCCTAGGCAAGAATTCACATTTTTATGCCTCTTATAACCTTTTATTAAAACATTTTACTGTTCCTACACACCTCACATGTAAATCTATTTCCAGTAGGCTCAATTACATGTCATAATAGTAACTTGGTGGGAGGAGAATAAGCACTCCCACCACTGCTCTAGAACCAGCAGACCCTCCACCCAGACTAAGGCACAGGCACAACACTAACACTTTCTAACGATGCCTGAAAAACTAAAGGCTGTCCAAAGAATTTCTTCTAGTCAACACCTGAAGATAAGGCCCCTGTCTCCCAGGCTCTGTGGCAGGATAGGAGCCTAACTCAAAGTGCCAGCAGCAAACCCAGATACACTGCACACAGACCAGCCCCCTCCCTTCCTGTGTTTTGTAATTTTTCACTTTTCTGAGTCCACTGAACCCCTCCTCACCACACCCAATTTCTTCACCTTCCCTTTAACGTACTCATTCACCTTTGTACAAATCAAAACTGAGTTCGCTTCATGCCAAATTCCTTTCCCCATTGCAATAGTTATCAATCAGTCTGTTCTCACCACTGTTATTAACGTCCAGCTTTGTTCATCTTTGACACACCTAGTGAGCTTTGCAAGGTAGGCATGCCTCCATTGGCATTAGGTAAGCGTGGTAATAAATGGGGTATGGGACACATTCTAGGCAGAAGAAACGGCATGACCAAAGGAAATGTTTTTTGTTCAAGTAGGCAAGAGAGCCTGTATGGTTGCCAAGAGAAATCCCCGTCTTCTGAGATCTGTCCTAGGAGGGCAATATTGTTTGGTCTTTTACTGAATGTTCAAATGTAGCCTATATTCCTAAGATGTGTGACTCTGAGAGAGACTCAGGTCACTAGCATGAAGATGATGACCATATTTACCTTACAGTATGTGGGAAGATTATTAAAAGCAGGGAAAACACAGCAACAAACTTCCATGCAGAGGCACTTTGTTGCTTGCTTTATAAATCTTTTAATTCTCACAACCACCTGGTAAGATGGGAAATATTTTTGTTTTGATGGAGAAATTGGGAAATGAAGTGACTTCCCCAAATTTATAGATTAAGCAAGTGACAGTCCCAATAGGCTGAATTCACACCTAGCAATTTGTGTCCAGAGCTGAGAGCATTTGTCTGAATGCAGCACACAAAGCAAACATAAGGCGCAGTTGTTGCTATTAACGGTATTGTATTATGATCATTATTTTTCCCTATTTGATGCCAGAGTGCTTACACTCTGCACCATACAGCATTGTCATTGTCTTGTATCTTGTATCAATTACTTCTGCATATAAAGCTGTTTTCCTCTAACACAACTGCAATTTGTTTAAAGACTGACTCTCCGTCAGCAGCAAAGAATTAAGCTCCCAGGAAGTACTCAGTGATATGTGCCTTGCTTCTTTCTAGGTGTTTATCAACAACTGAGCTCTAATCACATCTGACTGGCCCAAGGCTAACAAGGAAACTCTGACTTTCCAGGCATCGGTGACCTTCATTGACAGGCTGTAACTTCAATTCAGAAGAGTGAAGGCAGTGGCACCTAGTCCATGGGACGCTGTACTCACAGATGCTGCTGAAGACCTGTAGTGTTCTGGTCTCAGTGGGTAAAACCTCCCCTTTCCTCCATGTGGAAGCCTGATGCCTCCTTCACTCAGCCCATTTCCCAACTCTGTAGGGCACCCTCCTTCCTTCTCACAGACTTGTTGAATTCTCATCTTATCTCCTACCTGGTCTCTTTGTTTCTCCTCAGGTTATTTTAGGCAAGAAACATTCCCTCAAAATGGCTCAGATACTAAAGGATTTGTTGGAAGGAAACGGGGGTGTTTTGTAAGAGCTCTCCCCCAAAAATGTGAAACAGTAAACACATAAGAGCAACAAGTGATTAGATGTGACATCTGAGACCACAATGTTGAAGCAACCATGAGGATATGATGAAGATAAAATCAATAGCTAATACTTATTGAACGCTATTGAGAGGCCATTGTTGTAAACATTGTGCATCAATTAACTCATTTAATTTTCACAATGCTGTGAAATAGCTTTATTACCATTTTACAGATGGAGAAACTGAGGCATGACACAGTGAAGAAGTTGGTCCAAGGTCACACAAAGCCAGTATACATGCAACTTGGATTTAAACACAGGTAACAAGACTCCAAAGCTTAACGCTCTTCACACACACACACACACACACACACACACACACACACACACACACCCCCACCCCTCGGAGCTCTTAAAGAGTATGAAGTGCTTATCTATTAGGTCCACAGAAGATACTCAAGGAATGGTTAATAGGTATGACTGAGAAAATAATATGTTGTCAGTGACATCATAACATTATAATTATATTCTGGACAGTGTTAGTGGCCCCTAAGAATGTGTGAAAAATGCAAATTCAAATCAACTCATACAAGAATTCTAGGATTGAGGCTTAGCAATCTGTGCTTTAACAAGTCCTTCCAGTGATTTTGACACACCACTACAGCTCAGAACTACTGGATTCCTATATCCCATCCCTGTGTAATACACATGAGTGATGCTCAGTAAATTTTCTTGAAATGTATTAATTAAGCCTACTGGAAATGGACTCTGAATAATCCTCACCAAAATACTGCTATTCTTAGTATAAAGAGCAGGCCATTTTTCTCGAAGTTTGCTGGTCTCCCACTAAAAACTATACTAAGGCTAATCTTAGTGAATTTTTTTTGCCAGAAACAGTCACAGAGAAAGACTTCATGATATACAAAATGATCTTATTAGATACCAAACTTTTATTAACACCATTTTATTTCTTTTGCAGCTTTAATTTTTAACATTATAATATTTACTGGCTCCTCTGGGTGACTAAATATCTTCACATGCCTACTAGCTAAAAAGAATTTCTAAGTAGAACCCAACTGAAACTGCAAGCTACTGCTCTAAGAAAGGCATACTTAATTATGTTTATTTGCTCTCCTATAGAATCCTGTTTACAAACAGCACCACTGCAGATTTACATGTAATTTCTAAATCCTTCAGGTTGCTCTACCATTCATCTTCTGATGTCTAGCAAGACAAACACTCTTAGTGAACACTTTGCTACATCTCTTATATGATGAGATTTCTCTCCAGTTTATTTCCTGTAGAATAAGGAATGCACTTGGAACTGAAGAATTCCTTCAATTTCTAAATTTTCCACATTCATACAACCTTTTTCCTGTAGGAGTTTGTAGGAGATTCCTATCGCCTATAGTCTTTCCCACATTTGCTACATGTACACAGTTTTTTCCTAGTGTGAGTATACTTATGTCAATTAAGGGATTAATACTGACAAAGGCTTTCCCACATTTATTGACTTCATATGATTTCTCTACAGTATAAACTCTGATAAAAATGTCTGCATCATTGCTAAAAGTCTCCCATATTCACCACATTCATACAACTTTTCCCCAGTATAAACTTTTTCTGATGTTAAATAAGGGAGGATCTATGAAGTTTACCATGATAAACACTGCTTCAAATAGTTTCTCTTTTGTAAGATTTCTCACATGTACAGTGATTCATATGATCTAAAGGCTTTTCCACACTTACCATATTATTGGGTTTCTCTCCATTATGTACTCTTTGATGGGCAGTAAGATTTGAGCCTTTGCTAAAAGCTTTTCCACACTCATTACATTTATATGGCTTTTCTCCAGTATGAATTCTGATGTATAAACTCTGTATGAACTGATAATAGTGAAATTTATTGATGCAGTTCAATAAGGTTTGAACTACAGCTGAAGGTCTTCCTACATTTAATACATTCGTAAGGTTTCTCTCCAGTATGAATTCTGTGATGTTGAAGCAGGGATGACCTATGACTGAAGGTTTTCCCACATATACTGCATTCATAGGGTTTCAATCTAAAGTGATTTCTCAAATGCATATTCAGTGATTCAAGCTGGTTGAAGGATTTCCTGCATTTCTAAACTTCAAAAGGATTTTCTTCAGTATGAATACTCTGATGTTGAACAAGAAATGACAGGCTACTAAAGACTTTGAGACATTTGTTGCATTCAAACTTTTTCTTTATACTGTGAATTCTTTGATGTTGAGTAAGGTGTGAGCTACAGCAGAAAGCTTTCCCACATTCTCTACATTCATAAGGTTTCTCTCCAGTATGGCTTTTCTGATGATGAATGAGAGATGAACTATGAATGAAGGCCTTTCCACATATACGACACTCATAGCGTTTTTCTTGCGTATGAATTCTTAGATGCTGAATGAGAAGGGACACACGACTAAAAGACTTTCCACAGTTCATACATTCGTATGGTTTCTCTCCAGTGTGAGTGCTCTGATGGTTAGTAAGTGATGAGCCATGGCTAAAGGCCTTCCCACATTCAACACATTTGTAAGGTTTCTCTCCACTATGACTTATCTGATGCCGTGTAAGGGATGAGCCATGGCTAAAAGTCTTCCCACATTCACGACATTCATACGGCTTCTCTCCTGTATGAATTCTCCAATGGCGATTGAGGATTGACTGTTTGCCAAAGGCTTTCCCACATTCACTGCATGTATAGATTTTAGCTCTATTACAAGTCTGGGGAAGGATAAGAGATTTGCTCTGGTTGAAGGCTGCCCCACTTTTATTAGAATTCAAAAGCTTCTTTCCACCATTGATTCTCTCATTTTTTATAACTGACTTTTTTGATACATTCTTCTTTAATATATCATATTTATGTGAATTTCCTTCAGCAGAATTGTTTTGTGGTTCGGAAAGAGTAGACCTTGAATGAAAGGTGCTCCTAAATTTGTTGCATTCTATATATTCCAAATTCTTATTAGAATTTGGGAATTCAAAACGTCGTTTTACAACTTTTTCTATTGTTACTGTTTGGGGTGAATCTTCATCGTAAATATCCTTCTTTGTTGATAATTCCTTGTTTTCCCATCTTGATTCCCAATCTGAAATATATCAAGAAAGCAAAGCACTGCTTTTTTTTTTTTTTCCACTTCTTGAAGAAAACTTCTACAGTGTAATTAGGAGAAATGGATAAGAAATGAAGCCCCCAGAAAACACATAGCTCTGACAACTCAAAATATTTCAGTGACTTCTGAACAATGCTCAAATGGAGCAGAGAATAGAAAGTTCACAGAAGTAGGAACAGAGTGTGATAAAGGAAATGGGTAAACTATACAAAATGGATAAAATAGTATTGAAAAAAAGGAAACTATCAGAAATAAGATGTAGAAGGCATTCTTGGATTACAAATCATCTTTTTGTGCCTATATTCATGTGGGAAAGATTGCATTTTGTCTCATAGCCTTTTTCTCCAACCTTCCATTAATCTCAATTTGCTGCCAGATTATCAAGCTTAAAATACAGAATTGATACTACTACATTAAACAATTGCAGTAAAAACAAAGTAATCTAAATGTTCTTTATAGCTGACAAAGATTTAGGCTTTCTGAGGTTATGAAGAAACTGTGTGAATCATATTATTTCTTGAACATTAGAAAATATTATTCCTAGAAACATATTTATATGTCCCTTACTTCCTCTAATATGTTCATATTTCACCTACAAATTTAGAAAAGTGATTTTCCATCTAATAGACAGCTTTTCTTAGCTTAAAACTATTAGTATATTTTGCTTAAGTAGAATTAAGAAAGAATAAATTGTCTTACTTTGTCATGAATATAGTAACAATTTTAATTATCTCTAACCTTGATTAGATGACATGAGTGATACAGATAATAATTTTAGAGGGAGAAGTAATTGTTTTGAAAATATAAGCTAAATATCCCTCAATTTTTCATTTCTATTTGAGATCTTTGAAGACAGTATCCGTAAAATACCTCCACACTCACTATAAACATCTTTTAACAAAAACTTCCTTAGTCTCGTTCACCATGACTCACCTGGAATCATACCTTTTGACAGTTTTTTCTCCACCATCCAGGGCTCTTTTCCATCCTCCAATAACATGATCACATATGGCTTAGTTATGGAAAGACCTGCTTACAGGAAGAAAATAGAATTGTTTAAGCTGTGGTCCTCTATTATGAGAGGCCATCACAAGAAGGACCACAAGAAGGGATGAAGGGTGTTCATTGAAATGGAAAGATAAGCTTCAGGCAGGGCACAACAGAGCTGCACATTTCTTTGGGCACATGCTACAGAAATTCAGCCATTTACTTAGGAGGCTCTCCAGCAATTCAGAGTGACAAAAGAAAGGTGTCCCCTACTGGAGTGGAAGGGGTGATATCCTTACCTACAGAGACCAGGTTCTCATAATTCTGGACCATCACATCCTTGTATAAGTCCCTCTGAGCAGAATCTAGCCATGCCCACTCTTCATGAGAGAAGTCTATAGCCACATCACTAAATGTCACCTGAAATAGCAAATATATTTAAGCTCAGTCATAGCCCAGGCCTCTTCTGTCACTAAAGAAGGGGTAAAATCAGCCTGCTTGTGGAAGAAATGAAACAAGATTCAGGAGTTGTGACAATGATTGGGAATGTGATCTCAGTTAAGTAATAACAGGACAGTTATGTAGTTGGAATTAACATACAATAAAGGGGACAGTTATGTAGTTAGAATTTTTACACAATAAGAATGAGAGACAAATATGATAGCTTCACTTCAGTAGAGTTAATTTTGTTAAAAGTTTAGAATTATATGAATTTTTAAAAGGCAACATTTGACATTTGACAGCACAAAGTATTTAGTTATATCTTTTAGAGCTAAGTGCTAGTAATTAAAAATAAGTAATTAAAATAAGTAAGTGAAAATAAGGCTAAAGTGATTGTCTCTCAAATGGGATACTCAGGAAGATTCACTAAAGCTCACAAAAAATGGGTTCAGAAAAAAAGACATCTTTATATTAAAGACTGATAAGACATATGGTTTGATTGTATTCCCTAAAAAAGCATATATTGAACTAATCGCCATTCTAATAGTATTGAGAGGTGAGACCTTTAGGAGATGATTGGCCTTGAGGACTCTGTCCTCATGAATGGATTAATGTCATCATTAGGGGAGAGGGTTCCTTATTTTAAAAA
Source organism: Macaca fascicularis (assembly GCF_037993035.2). Classification (NCBI taxonomy): domain Eukaryota; kingdom Metazoa; phylum Chordata; class Mammalia; order Primates; family Cercopithecidae; genus Macaca; species Macaca fascicularis. The sequence continues at coordinate 41,937,541 of NC_088393.1, read as the reverse complement.
ATGAGTTCAGGCCCCTCTTTGCCTCTCTCTCTTCTCTTTGCCCATCCACCATAAAATGACACAGCAAGAAGGCCTTTGCCAGATGTCTGCCCCTTAGTCTTGGACTTCCCAGGCACCAAAACCATGAGAAGTCAATTTTCATTATTTATAAACTACTCAGTCTGGGGTATTCTGTTACAGCAGCACAAACAGACTAAAATATACACACAACTGATTCATAAACAAAAAACAAAAATATATTTATGGTGTATACTTAAACTGAGTACTGACAAACATTTAATAATTGAAATATGAGACTCCTGGGTGAAAAGACTGAAGATGTCATAGATCAGGGGTCTACCGCCCGGTCACGGACTGGTACTGGTCTGTGGCTTTTAGGAATGGGGCAACACAGCAGGAGGTAAGTGGCAGGGAAGTGAGCATTACCACCGGAGCTCCGCCTGCTGTCAGATCAGCTCTGGCATAGATTCTTAGAGGAGCGCAATCTCTACTGTGAACTGCGCATGCAAGGGATCGAGGTTGCACACTCCTTATGTGAATCTAACTAACGCCTGATTATCTGACGTAGAACAGTTTCGTCCCCAAACCACTACCTCCACCACCTCCCACTTTCATGGAAAAATTGTTTTCCACAAAACTGATCCCTGGTGTCAAAAAGGTTGAGGACTCCTGCCATAGACAGTCCTTAAATAGGACCTGGAAGTAACAGAAAAAAACAAAAGAGCACATTTCAAAGAAAATATTCTAAAAAAAATGCTCACAGATGTACTTAGAAATTCTTCTCAATAGTACTCATTTCACAGTATTATTTAAAATAGTAAAACTTTAGAAGCTTAAATATTCAATAGTAGCTTATTGGCTAGTCAAATTACAATATGTGCAAAAAGTACATCCATTTAATACAGCATTATTACTGTCTGTGATCTGTAAAACAGACTGCTCTACTGTGGTTATTTTTTAGCTCTGAGAGTTCATTCAGTATTGTAGCACTTTATTTGGATATTTTGCATGCATGTTCACAAGTGACATGGGTCTTTGGTTTTAAAGCCAGAATTTACTTTTCTCAGGTTTGGGGAAAACAATTAAAATTCAAACCTCCTTCCAATGGCAGAAAATCCTCTCCACAAATGTAGAAACAAAAAGAAAACGGTTTTATTACTGAATAAGCATTAAATCAGACCTTGAGGCACTTCACAAGCAATCCACTATTGAGATTAAAAGGACAGGAAGAAATCTCATCTTATTATATAGGCAAGCAGATACAATCCAACACATATGTTTTCCAAATAAACAATAACTTATCCTCAAGTAAGATTTGACAGTTCAATTTGCTACACAAAATTTATTCTAAATTCACCTGTTAATTGGAGTTGCCACTGTGTTAGTTAATTGCCTATATCCCAAATAAAAATAACATTTCTCATATCTTTGACAAACCAGTCATTACAACTTAGAGCCAGAATGCTTCTTTCTTCCCCTTCAGTTGCCCGGGCAGCTTGAGATGTTCACTCATCTGAGCCCCCAAAAGAACATAGGATATCTATGCTAGCACTTATTTAAATTTCTTATGCTTTCTTACTTTTCTACCAGTGCTGCAATCTTCAACACAGGAGCCACTAGCCAACTTGGCTACAACATTTAAATTAATTAAAATGTAAAAATAAAATAATTAAATAAAATTTAAAATTCATTTCCTCTGTTGCTTAAGCTAAAATTCGAGTACTCAATAGTCACACAGGGCTGGTGGCTACCGTACTGACTAGTACACATGCAGAACACTTCCACCACTGCAGAAAGTTCTCTTAGACAATACTGCACTAGATCATGAAGTTCTGTGTGTCAGTGTACACTGAAATCCATGTATAACTTTTCCTAACAGGTACTTTGTAAGTGTTTAGAAGATGAACCAATGAATCGTTTTGGTATTAGCTCACTTTAGCCTTTCCTTTTTTTTTTTTTTTTTTTTAAGAGACAGGTTCTTGCCCTATCACCAAGCTGGAGTGCAGTGACATAATCATAGCTCACTACAGCCTCAACCCACAGGGCTCAAGAAATCTTCCCACTTCATCAGCCTCCCAAGTAGCTGGGACAACAGGCATGCACCACTACGCCAGTTTTTCAGTTCTAATTATCTAATTATTCCAGGAAAACAGACTTCACCCAACATGTACATCTGCTACTTACATCCCCTCCTGTGCAAGCTTCACCTTCCATGCCATGATTCTGCCCCACCAGTTCTTCATTACTCATCTTATTCACCCAACAATTACCTACTAATCTATTTGGTGCCAGGTAACACTCTGGGTACTGAAGCTATAGCAGTCAACAAAAAAGAAAAAACATTCCTCCCACCAGGAACAGACAATGAGCAGGTGCATATACTGAACATACAGTACATCAGCTAGTGAGTGACACGCGCCATGGAAAACAAAGCAGTGATGGAGGAGTGGAAGTGCTGGTCAAGGGAAGGTGACTGCAATTGCAAATAGGCGTTCAGGGAAGCTTTTCTGAGAAAGTAACCACGGAACAAATACATGAAGGAGATAAGAATGCAAGCTTATGCATATGTAGGGAAAGAATATTCCACGTGGATGGCACAGCAACTGGTGACAGTGGCTAGAGCTCAAAGGAATGAGGAGGCAGAGAAGGAAGGTGGGATCAGAGAGGTAATGGCCTAACTGTACAAATAGGTCACTGCAGAAGTGACTCAGTTAGAGCCACTGAAAAATTTTAGGTTGAAGAATAACAGGAATTTATATAACAATAGTATCACAGTAACAGTTGTACTGAGAATAGATTGATGCGGGTTAAGGGCAGATGCTGGGAATACAGCTAGGAGGCTACCCCAATAATCCAGGTGGCTCAGACTGGTGGTAGGGGTGGTGGTGGTGATGGGCTAGCTAATGGTTAGATGCTGTACACGGTGTATCGTTTAGATCCAACTAGAGGACCGGAATATTAGTTATAAATCAAAAGGAAGAATCAAGGATGACTCCAAACATCTCTTCACTTGAGACCACATGGTACAGTTTTGACAACCATAAACCAAATAACCTTACATTCCAAAGTTGCATTGTGAATTACAGTTTAAAAATTTTGGCAATCTAGAAAGTCTTCTAGCAGAAAACTGTAGAAAAGAGGAACACTGGGTGAAGAGAGCAATACCTTGGTGTTCTCTTGTGGGCTCCATCCTTCCTATAGTGAAAGGAACCATAGATCCAGTCCCTTAAATGGACTTGATTAGGTGGGAATAGGCAGAAGCAAAGCAAACACACAGAGGCCTCATGAAGTGTTTCAGGAAGACTTGGGGACACACCGACTTACCTGAGCCATTATTCTGCAATTTCCAGTAGCCAATAGAGTCCCCTTTCCAGGCTCTTATCTTACAGATGGGCAGTGTCCTGAGGGCACAGAAGGACAGGAAACAGTAGTCATGAAAAATAAGGCTGGCACCTGTGACACACCATAATGGAAAGGCACACTGGTAATCACTCTCCGGGGCGCCAGTGTCTCCCTGGGAACTAACAGGGTGTTTCTCTGCAAGGGCTAACCGTTTACCAGGTGCCACCTGCGGGGAAAATCAGTTATTCTGTATATAAAAGACTGATAAAACAACAATAATAACTATCAGCTTGTTCAATCTTCACCACTTTGCACGGTGGACATTCACATTATTCCAGATTTCTTTTTTCTTTTTGTCTCTTTTTTTTTGAGACGGAGTCCCGTTCTGTCGCCCAGGCTGGAGTACAATGGAGCGACCTCGGCTCACTGCAACCTCCGCCTCCCAGGTTCAAGCGATTCTCCTGCCTCAGCCTCCCGAAGAGCTGGGATTACACACACGTGCCACCACGCCCAGCTAATTTTTTTTTTTTTTTTTGTATTTTTAGTAGAGACGGGGTTTCGCCATGTTGGCCAGGCTGGTGCGGTGGCTTACGCCTTTAATCCCAGCACTTTGGGAGGCGGAGGCAGGCGGATCGCTTGAGGTCAGGAGTTCTAAACCGTATTTTTTTTTTTTAAATGAAGACAAAACTGAAATTCCGAGATACAGAACCTATTTGTTCAAGGTTACACAACTGAAAGCGCCGGCTTGATGACAACATAACCCCAAAACAACTGCGGCTGGCGTCTGCTCTCGCACCCACTTCGCTCTCACAACAGTGCCAAGAGGTCGGCGCCGTCATCACCCCGCGTTTACACGACTCGACACCAAGGGCAGGAAATGCCAAAGCCCGGGCCGGTGTCAAACCGCGGGGCGGACGCAAGGCCTGAGCCCCGCCGTCGTCCCCGGGACCCATACTTGCCGGAGTCCTCAGCATGGCCTCACCGTCCCCGCAGGCGCCCGGAGCTCGCGTCTCCGCAGACCTGACGCGCCGCGTAGCTGGTGAGCAGGTAACGGCCGCCGACCTCCGGGAACGACACTGCCCCAAACCGTTCCTTAGCTTGGAATCCGCCTCCAGCCCTGAGGTTATCGCGGGACTGACCTCGTGCACCCACGGCCAAACCACATTTCCCAGAATCCTCCGCGTGCGGGACACCTGTCCCCGGTGCCGCGAACCGCCGGCACCGGAAGACCACACTTCCCAAGGGTCTGTGCGGCTGCGCGGACCTTGTGCGCAGAGGGTAAACCGGTCACGGCTTCGTAAGAAGCTAAACCGCCTGGGGCTGTAGAGCCAGAGCCGGCCAGCTAGGACCACGCGCAGTGTCCTGGGGCACACAGTCGTCCTCTGGTGAACGATACACCTCGGAACCAAGGGACACCCTCTACTTGTAAGGGTCATGGCGCCTGGACCAAGAAATTACATTTCCCAGAAAACTCTGCAGCCGCGCCGAGGTCTTCCGGGTCATTCCTGCGCTCACACAAACGTTTCCCTCCGGGACGTGGGCAGCCCTTGCTGGTACCGCGGAAGTGCTCGCCTTTGCTAGCAAGGGGGCCCCTCTCATCCCAAAGCCTGCTGCTATGCAGTTCATCTTCAGAGCTCTTTTTGTTTTTTTGGCCCTCATATGCCCAAGACGATAGCTCACAAAACGCCCTGTGACCCGACTATCACGACTGTAGTTGCCAAGGACATTTCCTGGAAATGCAAGGGGACACGTATCTGTGACACCAATGACCGTTCTGACGCGCGTTACGCCCCCTGCAATTACTTAGAAATACTGAATTTGAGTGAGCGCTGGGAGGACGGAAACCATCCTGGGAGGAGTCACTCCTTCCGCAGCCATCAGCGCCTGACACCCCCTCTCCCCAGAAGTGCTTCTGAGGCCCTGACCTTGCCCGGCCCACCCAAAGGGGCAATGAACCTCTCTGTATGCAAGCCAGAGCAGTCTACTCCTTATGTGTATTTGGGTTGTTTACTTTCTTTTTAACACTTAAATGTCAATTGACTTATTTTTAAAATGATAAATAGTGTGGTTATAGACTTTTTTGTACTTAGTAAGTACTCACCTGCATGATCTTCGTGAAGTGGTGCTTGTTACCAGCAAGGGGTCCCGGTCCAGACCCCAAGAGAGGGTTCTTAGATCTCACACAAGAAAAATCCACGGGAGTCCACAGTGCAAAGACAAAGCAAGTGTATTAAGAAAGTAAAGAGGCCGGGCGCGGTGGCTCAAGCCTGTAATCCCAGCACTTTGGGAGGCCGAGACGGGCGGATCACGAGGTCAGGAGATCGAGACCATCCTGGCTAACACGGTGAAACCCCGTCTCTACTAAAAAATACAAAAAACTAGCCGGGCGAGGTGGCGGGCGCCTGTAGTCCCAGCTACTTGGGAGGCTGAGGCAGGAGAATGGCGGGAACCCGGGAGGCAGAGCTTGCAGTGAGCTGAGATCCGGCCACAGCACTCCAGCCTGGGCAACAGAGCGAGACTCCGTCTCAAGAAAAAAAAAAAAAAGAAAGTAAAGAAACAAAAGAATGGGTACTCCACTGTTGGAGCAGCAGCTTGGGCTGCTGGACTAAGGATAGTTATTGCTTGATGATATGCTAAGCAAGGGGTGGATTATTCATGAGTTTTCCAGGAAAGAGGTGGGAAATTTCCCGGAGCTGAGGGCTTCCTCACTTTTTAAATCATGCAGGGTAACTTCTGAACCTTACTATGGCATTTGTAAATTGTCATGGCACTGGTGAGAGTGTCTCTTAGCATGCTAATGCATATAATTAGCATATAACTGAGAGGTGAAGGCAGCTGGGCTTCTGGGTCAGGTGGGGACTTGGAGAACTGTTCTGTCTAGCTGAAGGATTGTAAATGCACCAATCAGCGCTCTGTGTCTAGCTAAAGGTTTGTAAACATACCAATCAGCACTCTGTAAAAATGCACCAATCAGAGCTCTGTGTCTAGCTAAATGTTTGTAAATACACCAATCAGCACTCTGTAAAAACGGACCAATCAGTACTCTGTAAAATAGACCAATCAGTGGGATGCAGGTGGGGCCAAATAAGGGAATTAAAAACTGGCCCCACCGGAGCCGGCAGCTGCAAGCCCCTGGTTTCCCCTTCCACAGTGTGGAGTGTTTTGTTCTTTTGCTCTTTGGGTCTGCACTATTTTTATTAGCTGTAACACCGCAAAGGTCTAGATGCAGCTTCACTCTTGAAGCCAGTGAGACCACCAACCCACTGGGAGGAATGAACAACTCCAGACGTGCCACCTTTATGAGCTGTAACAGTCACTGTGAAGGTCTGCAGCTTCACTCCTGACACCAGTGGGACCACAAACCCACCGGAAGGAACCCATTCTGGACACATAAGGAGCAGTGAGGACACCAAAGGTCAGTCTCCTCGCCATCTTGATTTTGGTGGGTTTTGGCTGGCTTCTTTACTGCAGCCTGTTTAACCAGCAAGGCCTTTATGACATGACATGTATCTTGTGCCGACCTCCAATGTTATCCTGTGACTTAGAATGTGGTAAGTGTCTGGGAAGTTGGTCTCAGCCTTATTTTACCCAGGCCGTATTCAAGATGGAGTTGCTCTGGTATAAACACCTCTGACACTTCTACCTTGGTGTGTCCTGTGGGTGTGGTGGTGAATTCCTATAGCAGCTACAGTTTTACAAAACACTGTGGCATCAGCTGGCTTCCTCTAAAGGCTTAGAGTATGTAATAAGGAAAGACTGGCTTGTGCAAAGTATATTCCCGTCTATGACTTTACTGTACAATGATGAATTGTTTTCCAAAGTTGTACCAATTTTCACTCCTACCAGAGTTTATGGTTATTTTGGTTGCCAACTCTTACTGCCAACACTCTCTTTGTGAAACTTTAAGTTTGATAATCTACTAGGTGTGAAATAGGAGGTGTGAAATAGTAACCCATTGTGGCTTAAAGTTGCTTTTTTTTTTTTTTTTTTTTGAGACAGAGTCTCGCTCTGTCACCCAAGCTGGAGTGCAGTGGCTGGATCTCAGCTCACTGCAAGCTCCGCCTCCTGGGTTCACGCCATTCTCCTACCTCAGCCTCCCGAGTAGCTGGGACTACAGGCACCGGCCACCATGCCCGGCTAATTTTTTGTATTTTTAGTAGAGACAGGGTTTCACCATGTTAGCCAGGATGGTCTCGATCTCCTGACCTCATGATCTGCCCGCCTCGGCCTCCCAAAGTGCTGGGATTATAGGCGTGAGCCACCGCACTTGGCTCGCTATTTCTATTTTCTAAGAGAATTTTAAATTTTTTTTTGAGACAGGGTCATGCTTTGTTATCTGGGCTGAAGTGCAGTGGTGCAGTCATGGCTCACTGTAGCCTCATCCTCCTGGGCTTAAGAAATCCTCCCACCTCAGCCTCCTGAGTAGCTGGGATTATAGGTAGGTACCACCACAGGTGGCTATTTTTTGTAATTTTTGTGGAGACAGGGTTTCGCCGTATTGCCCAACATGGTGTCAAACTCCTGGCTCAAGTGATCTGCCCACCTCGGCCTCCCAACGTGCTGGAACTATAGGTGTGAGCCACTGCACCCTCTGTGAAGGAATTTTTTAAATCAAGAAAAGATGAATTTTATAACATCTCACTTGCATTTAATGAAATATGCATACAGTTTTCCTTAGTCTCTGAATGTGTTAAATTACATCAAATAATTTTGTAATTTGAAACCTACCTTGCATTTCTGGTGTAAATCCTCCTTAGTCAGCATATAGTATTCTTTATATGTAATTTCATTCACTTTGCCAATATCTTGCATAGAACATTTTGTCTATGTCCTTGAGTGGTTGGATTTTGGTGTCAGGATGATACTAGCTCATTGTGAATTGGGGGATGTAGAGGTGATTTATATTTATTCCAACAGAGTTCGTCTTCATTCCATAGCCTGCTTTGTACCCCAGGACCTGACCTTTTCTGGATTTGCATCACTGGGCAACGTTGCCCTTTGGTTTTTTTCAGGGCTACAGTTTGGCAGTGGCTGCATTTCTCCTGTGACCTTGGCCTCTCCTGCAGTTACAGGTCTCACTGGATTGTAGAAATGGCTCCTTTTCCTTGCCTCTCATTAGATATGTTGCTCTCACTTGCCTTGGGTTTCTCACTTTTTAAATTGGTTTCCCTTAATTTTGCTCACAGCACAGCCATAAGCCTGTGAACCAGAAAGTATTTGAGAGAGGTCTCAATCAATTTAGAAAGTATTTTTCGAAGGCTAAGGATGTGCCCATGACATAGATTCAGGAGGTCCTGATGACATGTTCCCAAGGTGGTCAGAGAACAGCTTGCTTTTATACACTTTAGGGAGACATAATACATCAATCAATGCATGTAAGATTTATATTGGTTCCATCTGGAAGAGCAAGAGGACAACTTGAGGTGGGGTTGGTGGGGGCATCCAGGTCTTAGGTAGTTTTAAAATTTTTCTGATTGGCAATTGGTTCAAAGAGTTATTGTCAATAAAAAGGAATGCCTGGGTTGTGATAAGTGTTTGTGGAGACCAAGGTTTTATCCTGCAGACGAAGCCTCCAAGTGGCAGGCTTCAGAACGAACAGATTGTAAATGTTTCTTATCAGACTTAAGGTCTGTGTTGATGCTAAACCTTGGTCAGCTTTTCCTGAATTCCAAAAGGGAGATGGGTATAATGAGGCAGGTCTGACTCCTCCTTCCATCTTCACCTGAACTAGTTTTTCAGGTTAACTTTCGAATGCCCTTGGCCAAGAGGAGGGGTCCATTCAGATGTTTGGGGGCCTTAGGATTTTATTTTTAGTTTACAGCCATTCATTAAACTCTTGTCACATATCCTGTGTGAGTATGCCATTTCTTTCCTGCAGAGACACTGATTGGTACAGAGAATGTACCCTCATTGTTTATTCTTTGGAAGAATTTACATAAGATTGGAGTGGTGTAAGTGCCCGAAGGGTTCTTCCTGCCTGCTGCACACACAGATCAATTCAGGAAGACCATGGCATTGCAGAGTTTAATTGATGGGAGGCCGGCTATACCATGGGGGAGACAGAGTTATCATCAAAGTGATCTCATTGAAGGCCCAGAGGCTAGGCGTTTTTCAGAAACGCTTGGTGGGCTGGGGGCTAGGGTATGTGGAGTGCTGATTTGTTGGATTGGAGATGAGTTTGTAGAGAGTTGAGCTGTTTTGTTGCATGCAGTTCCTTCTGGGTGGGACCATAGAAACAGTTGGTGAATCCAGGTGGAGCCATTGGTGTTAGACATCCAAAAAAACCTGAAAAGATGTCTCAAAAGGCCTATCTCAGGTTCTAAAATAGTGATGGTATCTGCAAAAGTAACTGGAGAAGTTGGATATCTGTGACTTCCAGAATAATTGCTGGCAATTATTTACTATATTTGTTAAATTTAATTTTTTGTTTTAATAGCTTTATTAACATGTAATTGACATGTAACAAGTATGTTTATCTAAAGTGTATAATTTGTAACTTTTGTTTGTGTGTGTACTTTGGCCAAATTAAGGTTCCTCTATCCTCCTAGCCTGATGGTCTCTCATTAGCTTTACATAAACAGTTGAGTTTTGGGGAAGTTGCGCTTTAAATATTATCATTTAAAGTATTAAGTAAATGTTTCTTTTTAGTGTTTCTCTCTTCATTAACCTATTAAGTTGATTCTAATTTTATTTTAGGATCTTGTATATGTTTATTAAATTAGTTTTATTGAAATACAATAAAGCTATTGAAAATAGCTTTATCGAAGTATAATTTACATATAACTAGTATGTATATCTAAAGTACATATTTGTAACTTTTTTTAAAATTATACTTTAAGTTCTAGGGTACATGTGCACAACGTGCAGGTTTGTTACATATGTATACTTGTGCCATGTTGGTGTGCTGCACCCATCAACTCGTCAGCACCCATCAACTCGTCATTTACATCAGGTATAACTCCCAATGCCATCCCTCCCCCCTCCCCCCTCCCCACTCCCCATAAGAGGCCCCCTTCCAGAGTCCAAGTGATCTCATTGTTCAATTCCTACCTATGAGTGAGAACATGCGGTGTTTGGTTTTCTGTTCTTGTGGTAGTTTGCTGAGAATGATGGTTTCCAGCTGCATCCATGTCCCTACAAAGGACGCGAACTCATCCTTTTTGATGCCTGCATAGTATTCCAGGGTGTATATGTGCCACATTTTCTTAATCCAGTCTGTCACTGATGGACATTTGGGTTGATTCCAAGTCTTTGCTATTGTGAATAGTGCCGCAGTAAACACACGTGTGCATGTCTTTATAATAGCATGATTTATAATCCTTTAGGTATATACCCAGTAATGGGATGGCTGGGTCAAATAGTATTTCTGGTTCTAGATCCTTGAGGAATCGCCATACTGTTTTCCACAATGGTTGAACCAGTTTACAATCCCACCAACAGTGTAAAAGTGTCCCTGTTTCTCCACATGCTCTCCAGCACCTGTTGTTTCCTGACTTTTTAATGATTGCCATTCTAACTGGTGTGAGATGGTATCTCATTGTGGTTTTGATTTGCATTTCTCTGATGGCCAGTGATGACAAGCATTTTTTCATGTGCCTGTTGGCTGTATGCATGTCTTCTTTTGAGAAATGTCTATTCATATCCTTTGCCCACTTTTTGATGGAGTTGTTTGTTTTTTTCTTGTAAATTTGTTTGAGTTCTTTGTAGGTTCTGGATATTAGCCCTTTGTCAGATGAGTAGATTGTAAAAATTTTCTCCCATTCTGTAGGTTGCCTGTTCACTCTGATGGTAGTTTCTTTTGCTGTGCACAAGCTCTTTAGTTTAATTAGATCCCATTTGTCAATTATGGCTTTTGTTGCCGTTGCTTTTGGTGTTTTAGACATGAAGTCCTTGCCCATGCCTATGTCCTGAATGGTATTACCTAGGTTTTCTTCTAGGGTTTTTATGGCTTTAGATGTAACATTTAAGTCTCTAATCCATCTTGAATTAATTTTCGTATAAGGAGTAAGGAAAGGATCCAGTTTCAGCTTTCTACTTATGGCTAGCCAATTTTCCCAGCACCATTTAATAAATAGGGAATCCTTTCCCCATTTCTTGTTTTTCTCAGGTTTGTCAAAGATCAGATGGCTGTAGATGTGTGGTATTACTTCTGAGGGCTCTGTTCTGTTCCATTGGTCCATATCTCTGTTTTGGTACCAGTACCATGATTTTTTTTCTTTTCTTTTTTTTTTTTTTTTTTTTGAGACAGAGTCTCGCTCTGTCGCCCAGGCTGGAGTGCAGTGGCCAGATCTCAGCTCACTGCAAGCTCTACCTCCCAGGTTCACGCCATTCTCCTGCCTCAGCCTCTCGAGTAGCTGGGACTACAGGCGCCCGCCACCTCGCCAGGCTAGTTTTTTTTTGTATTTTTTAGTAGAGACGGGGTTTCACCGTGTTAGCCAGGATGGTCTCGATCTCCTGACCTCGTGATCCACCCGTCTCAGCCTCCTAAAGTGCTGGGATTACAGGCTTGAGCCACCGCGCCCGGCCATTTTTTTCTTTACCGTAGCCTTGTAGTACAGTTTGAAGTCAGGTAGCGTGATGCCTCCAGCTTTGTTCTTTTGACTTAGGATTGTCTTGGCAATGTGGGCTCTTTTTTGGTTCCATATGAACTTTAAAGCAGTTTTTTCCAGTTCTGTGAAGAAAGTAATTGGTAGCTTAATGGCGATGGCATTGAATCTATAAATTACCTTGGGCGGTATGGCCATTTTCACGATATTGATTCTTCCTATCCATGAGCATGGTATGTTCCTCCATTTGTTTGTGTCCTCTTTTATTTCACTGAGCAGTGGTTTGTAGTTCTCCTTGAAGAGGTCCATTACATCCCTTGTAAGTTGGATTCCTAGGTATTTTATTCTCTTTGAAGCAATTGTGAATGGAAGTTCATTCATGATTTGGCTCTCTGTTTGTCTGTTACTGGTGTATAAGAATGCTTGTGATTTTTGCACATTGATTTTGTATCCTGAGACTTTGCTGAAGCTGCTTATCAGCTTAAGGAGATTTTGGGCTGAGACAATGGGGTTTTCTAAATATACAATCATGTCATCTGCACACAGGGACAATTTGACTTCTTCTTTTCCTAACTGAATACCCTTGATTTCTTTCTCTTGCCTGATTGCCCTAGCCAGAACTTCCAACACTATGTTGAATAGGAGTGGTGAGAGAGGGCATCCCTGTCTTCTGCCAGTTTTCAAAAGGAATGCTTCCAGTTTTTGCCCATTCCGTATGATATTGGCTGTGGGTTTGTCATAAATAACTCTTATTATTTTGAGATATGTTCCATCAATACCAAATTTATTGAGACTTTTTAGCATGAAAGGCTGTTGAATTTTGTCAAAGGCCTTTTCTGTATCTATTGAGATAATCATGCGGTTTTTGTCTTTGGTTCTGTTTATATGCTGGATTACATTTATTGATTTGCATATGTTGAACCAGCCTTGCATCCCAGGGATGAAGCCCACTTGATCATGGTGGATAAGCTTTTTGATGTGCTGCTGGAAACGGTTTGCCAGTATTTTATTGAGGATTTTTGCATCGATGTTCATCAGGGATATTGGTCTAAAATTCTCTTTTTTCGTTGTGTCTCTGCCAGGCTTTGGTATCAGGATGATGTTGGCCTCATAAAATGAGTTAGGGACGATTCCCTCTTTTTCTATTGATTGGAATAATTTCAGAAGGAATGGTACCAGCTCCTCCTTGTACCTCCAGTAGAATTTGGCTGTGAATCCGTCTGGTCCTGGACTTTTTTTGGTTGGTAGGCTATTAACTATTGCCTCAATTTCAGAGCCTGCAATTGGTCTATTCAGGGATTCAACTTCTTCCTGGTTTAGTCTTCGGAGAGTGTAAGTGTCCAGGAAATTATCCATTTCTTCTAGGTTTTCTAGTTTATTTGTGTAGAGGTGTTTATAGTATTCTCTGATGGTAGTTTGTATTTCTGTGGGATCAGTGGTGATATCCCCTTTATCATTTTTTTTATTGCATCTGTTTGATTCTTGTCTCTTTTCTTCTTTATTAGTCTTGCTAGCAGTCTATCAATTTTGTTGAGCTTTTCAAAAAACCAGCTCCTGGATTCATAGATTTTTTGGAGGGTTTTTTGTGTCTCTATTTCCTTCAGTTCTGCTATGATCTTAGTTATTTCTTGCCTTCTGCTAGCTTTTGAATGTGTTTGCTCTTGCTTCTCTAGTTCTTTTAATTGTGATATTAGGGTGTCAATTTTAGATCTTTCCAGCTTTCTCTTGTGGGCATTTAGTGCCATAAATTTCCCTCTACACACTGCTTTAAATGTGTCCCAGAGATTCTGGTATGTTGTATCTTTGTTCTCATTGGTTTCAAAGAACATCTTTATTTCTGCCTTCATTTCGTTATGTACTCAGTAGTCATTCAGGAGCAGGTTGTTCAGTTTCCCTGTAGTTGAGTGGTTTTGATTGAGTTTCTTAGTCCTGAGTTCTAGTTTGATTGCACTGTGGTCTGAGAGACAGTTTGTTATAATTTCTGTTCTTTTACATTTGCTGAGGAGTGCTTTACTTCCAACTATGTGGTCAATTTTGGAATAAGTGTGATGTGGTGCTGAGAAGAATATATATTCTGTTGATTTGGGGTGGAGAGTTCTGTAGATGTCTGTTAGGTCCACTTGGTGCAGAGTTGAGTTCAGTTCCTGGATATCCTTGTTAACTTTATGTCGCGTTGATCTGTCTAATGTTGACAGTGGGGTGTTGAAGTCTCCCATTATTATTGTATGAGAGTCTAAGTCTCTTTGTAAGTCTCTAAGGACTTCCTTTATGAATCTGGGTGCTCCTGTATTGCGTGCATATATATTTAGGATAGTTAGCACTTCTTGTTGAATTTATCCCTTTACCATTATGTAATGGCCTTCTTTGTCTCTTTTGATCTTTGATGGTTTAAAGTCTGTTTTATCAGAGACTAGGATTGCAAACCCTGCTTTTTTGGTTCTCCATTTGCTTGATAGATCTTCCTCCATCCCTTTATTTTGAGTCTATGTGTGTCTCTGCATGTAAGATGGGTCTCCTGAATACAGCAAACTGATGGGTCTTGACTCTTTATCCAGTTTGCCAGTCTGTGTCTTTTAATTGGACCATTTAGTCCATTTACATTTAAGGTTAATATTGTTATGTGTGAACTTGATCCTGTCACTGTGATATTAGCTGGTTATTTTGCTCGTTAGTTGATGCAGTTTTTTCCTAGCATCTATGGTCTTTACATTTTGGCACGTTTTTGCAATGGCTGGTACCGCTTGTTCCTTTCCATGTTTAGTACTTCCTTTAGGGTCTCTTGTAGGGCAGGCCTTGTGGTGACAAAATCTCTAAGCATTTGCTTGTCTGTAAAGGATTTTATTTCTCCTTCACTTATGAAACTTAGTTTGGCTGGATATGAAATTCTGGGTTGAAAATTCTTTTAAGAATGTTGAATATCAGCCCCCACTCTCTTCTGGCTTGGAGAGTTTCTGCCGAGAGATCTGCTGTTAGTCTGATGGGCTTCCCTTTGTGGGTAACCCGACCTTTCTCTCTGGCTGCCCTTAACATTTTTTCCTTCACTTCAGCTTTGGCGAATCTGACAATTATGTGTCTTGGAGTTGCTCTTCTTGAGGAGTATCTTTGTGGCATTCTCTGTATTTCCTGAATTTGAATGTTTGCCTGCCTTACTAGGTTGGGGAAGTTCTCCTGGATAATATCCTGAAGAGTGTTTTCCGACTCGGTTCCATTTTCCCCCTCAATTTCAGGCACACCAATCAGACATAGATTTGGTCTTTTCACATAATCCCATATTTCTTGGAGGCTTTGTTCATTTCTTTATCCTCTTTTTTCTCTAGACTTCTCTTTTTGCGTCGTTTCATTCATTTGATCTTCAATCATTGATACTCTTTCTTCCAGTTGATCGAGTCAGTTACTGAAGTTTGTGCATTTGTCACGTATTTCTCGTGTCATGGTTTTTATCTCTGTCAGTTTGTTTATGACCTTCTCTGCATTGATTATTCTAGTTATCCATTCTTCCATTCTTTTTTCAAGATTTTTAGTTTCTTTGCATTGGTTATGTAGTTCCTCCTTTAGCTCTGAGAAGTTTGATTGACTAAAGCCTTCTTCTCTCAACTCGTCAAAGTCATTCTCCATCCAGCTTTGATCCGTTGCTGGCGATGAGCTGCATTGCTTTGGAGGGGGAGATGCGCTTGATTTTTTGAATTTCCAGCTTTTCTGCCCTGTTTTTTTTCCCATCTTTGTGGTTTTATCTGCCTTTGGTCTTTGATGATGGTGACGAACTGATGGGGTTTTGGTGTGGGTGTTCTTTCTGTTTGTTAGTTTTCCTTCTAATAGTCAGGACCCTCAGCTGCAGGTCTGTTGGAATTTGCTTGAGGTTCACTCCAGACCCTGTTTACCTGGGTATCAGCAGCGGAGGTTGCAGAAGATAGAATATTGCTGAACAGCGAGTGTTGCTGTCTGATTCTTGCTCTGGAAGCTTCGTCTCAGGGGTGTACCCCGCCATGTGAGGTGTGAGGTGTTGGTCTGCACCTAGTGGGGGATGTCTCCCAGTTAGGCTACTCAGGGGTCAGGGACCCACTTGAGCAGGCAGTCTGTCCATTCTCAGATCTCAACCTCTGTGCTGGGAGATCCACTGCTTTCTTCAAAGCTGTCAGACAGGGGCATTTACCTCTGCCGAGGTTTCTTCTGCTTTTTGTTTAGCTATGCCCTGTCCCCAGAGATGGAGGCTACAGAGGCAGGCGGGCCCACTTGAGCTGTGGTGGGCTCCACCCAGTTCAAGCTTCCAGGTGGCTTTGTTTACCTACTTAAGCCTCAGCAATGGCGGGCGCCCCTCCCCCAGCCTCGCTGCTGCCTTGCAGTTAGATCTCAGACTGCTCTGCTAGCAACGAGGGAGGCTCCGTGGCCGTGGGACCCTCCCATCCAGGTGTGGGATATAATCTCCTGGTGTGCCTTTTGCTAATACTCTTGGTAAAGCACAGTATTAGGGTGGGAGTTACCTGATTTTCCAGGTGTTGTGTGTCTCAGTTTCCCTTGGCTAGAAAAGGGATTCCCTTCCCCCTTGCGCTTCCCAGATGAGGCGATGCCTCGCCCTGCTTCAGCTCTGGCTGGTCGGGCTTCACCAGCTGACCAGCACCAATTATCTGGCACTCCCCAGTCAGATGAACCCGGTACCTCAGTTGAAAATGCAGAAATCACCCGTCCTCCATGTCGCTCGTGCTGGGAGCTGGAGGCTGGAGCTGCTCCTATTCGGCCATCTTGCTCCAATGTTGTTTATAAGTAAGATCAGTTTTGTTTCTTTGTTTTCAAACTGGCAACTGTGGAATTTATTGGATTAAAATTGTTAATATAATTCCTTATTACCTATTATAATCTGTAAAAGCTGGGTGTGGTAGCGCCCAACTACTCTGGAGGCCGAAGCAATCCACTTGCTTCAGTCTATGAGTTCGAGGCTGCAGTGAGTCATGATCGTGCCACTGCACTCTAACCAAGGTGACAAAGCAATACTCTGTCTCAAAAAAGATTTAAAAGTCCCCTTAGAAAATAGAAATAGGATAATATATCTTTAATCTAGCAAAGAATATCTACCAAAAGTATCTTATGTTAAACTTACTATTTAATGATAAAATATCAAAAGCTATCCTCTTGAATCTGGATGAAGGGTATCCAGAAATAATTATATATACAATGTTGTGTAACTTTCTTATAAGTCTAAAATTATGTGAAATTTAACAATTTATATAAAATACAATGCTGTCAAGAGCAAAACAAACAAACAAAAAAGTTCCTCTTGAGTTTAGATACTAAACAAAATGCCTGTTTTCACCATTGCTATCCAACATTGCACTAGACATTCTACAAATGCAATAAAGCAGGACAAGTAAAATATATGAATATTGAAGAGGAAGAAACAAATACACATTAGATATATTTATATAAATAATCTGAAAGAATCTACAGAGAAAATACTAAAGAGTTTTTGAATTCAAATACAAAATAATATAGAATAATTTAAAATTTTCATACAGCAACACAAATATTTGTAAACTTACACTTTAAAAGAATGTAACATTTATAGTGGCATTAAAAAGAACAGATGCCTTGGAATAAATCAATTAATACATGTATAAGAGCACCACAGAAATATATATGTAAAAAGTTATTGAGAGAAAATAGGAAAGATCAAAATAAACAGCAACATGTCTCAGCATTATGGAGAGGAATACTCGATGTCATCAAAACTTCACTTCCCTCCAAATTGAATTCAAATAGCTGTTTCTAAACATCTGGCACTGTAGAGGGCCAAAACCAGCAAAGGCACTCTAGGAACAAGGCCAAAGCAGAAGGACTCCCTCTGCCAGAGTCAAGAACCAAAGCTTTAGTGTGTATTCAACATAGTGCCATATTGGCATAGAGACAGACAAACAAACCAGCAACAGGAAATAGAGAACTCAGAAGCAAACCTATGTCCCTCTATGGGGCACTTGCTTTTTGACAAAGGTGACATTGGGAATAATGGAATGAGGGCCATCTTCTCCAAAACTAAATTTGTCCAACCTGCAGCCTGCAGGACCCTTGCGGCCCAGGGTGGCTTTGAATGCAGCCCAACACAAATTTGTAAACTTTCTTGAAACATTATGAGATTTTTGCGATTTTAATTTTTTTTTTTAGCTCATTAGCTATTGTTAGTGTTAGTGTATTTTATGTGTGACCCAAAACAACTCTTCTTCTTCCAGTGTGACCCAGGGAAGCCAAAAGATTACACGCCCCTGTCCTAAACAGTACTGGGACAGCAGGGAATCTATATAATTAAAAAGTAAGGGGACTGTTACTCACACAAAAGTCAATTCCATATGCCTTAGAGACCTCAATGGATAAGGTAAAAGAATAAAGACTTCACAAGTATTTATACAGAAGAATATATTTACAACCATGAGATGAGAATCTTTTTTCCAAAGGAATAAAACCACATTAAGAAATAAAAATTAAAAAGATAAGACTATTAAGCAAAACACACACACACACACACAACATCAAGCATAAAGGAAGTGTTGATAAATTTATTTACAGTAAGCGTTAAACTTCTGTTCAATAAAAACCATCAACAGAATACAAAGCTAGTAATCCCCAGTGTTGCAGAAGGCATTTTAAATAAATAACCAAACAAGGGCTCTTATCAAGAAAATACTGGCTGGGCACAGTGGCTCATGCCTGTAATCCCAGCACTTTGGGAGGCTGAGGCGTGTGGATCATCTAAGTTCAGGAGTTCAAGACCACGCCAGCCAACATGGCAAAACCCCACCTCTACTAAAAATACAAAAATTAGCCGGGCCTGGTGGTGGGTGCCTGTAATCCCAGCTACTCAGGAGGCTGAGGCAATAGAATAGCTTGAACCCAGGAGGCAGAAGTTGCAGTGAGCCGAGATCACACCATTCCACTCCAGCCTGGGCAATAAGAGTGAAACTCCATCTCAAAAACAAAAAAAGAAAATACCAAGAACTCCTCCAGCACGTTGGGAGATTGAGGCAGGTGAATCACCTGAGCTCAGGAGTTCAAAACCAGCCTGGGCAACATGGCGAAACCCCGTTTCTAGTAAAAATGCAAAAATAAACCAGGTGTGGTGGCATGCGCCTGTAGTACCAGATACTCAGGAGGCTGAGGCAGGAGGATCACTTGAGCTCAGGAGGTTGAGACTGCAGTGAACTGAGATCATGCCACTGCACTCCAACCTGGGTGGCAGAGAGAAACCCTGTCTAAAAAAAAAAAAAGAAAATACAAAAAACTCCTACAAATGACCAGAGATGGAAAAAAGAAATGAACATGCAATATACAAATGGGAAGAAAGACTCCTACTCACACTTCACTAAATGACCAATAAACACATAAAGAGGCCTCAACCTCATTAGACCAGAAAATGCAAATGGGAACCCAATGAGATGTCCCTGACACCTGCCTACCGGATGGTTCACTCGACACTGACGATACCAGCTTGTGGCCATCTACAGCGGCAGGAAATACTACAGTGTGGCTGGGGATGTGCGTTGTACAACTGCTTTCGAGGTTTCCTGTTTCCTAAAACAGTCAAGAATATGAATGTCTTATCACCTAAAATTCCACACATGGGCACAAACCCATACAAATATGAATGTAAATGTGTGCCAGGACATCAACACATAAAAGCTCCCTGCAGTGTTGTTCATGATAATAGAATCAGTACACAATGGTCGATGCTTTTAAACCATAAAGAAAGCTACATGGATTGATACCAACAAAAACATTGAACAAAAAGGTAAGATATGGGAGAACATACGCATGGTGACCAAGGTTATAAAAACTGTAAAATAATAAAATTAACACTTATTATATGTGAAGATGTTTAGGTAGCAAAATCATCCACTAAAACAACAATAAACCACAAACTCAGGACAGGGGTCAACTCTAGGTGGTGAGGCTGGTGCCGGGAGGGGCTCACCATGACCTTTCTTGAACTGCAGGGATATTATGAGGTTTGCATCACAGTCATCACTTAAGATACACTTTATATGGTGTGTCCTAGTCTGTATTTGTGTCATATGTCACAATAGAAAGATGAAAGGCGAGGGGAGGAGCGAAAGGGAGAAATAGAAAGTGAAGGAGAGGAGAAATGAATAAGGAAAAAGGGACATGAAGACAGAGACGCAGAGGGAAAAGAAGGAAAGAACAGGGCAGGGAGGAAGAGACAGGAGAGGATGCAGGGGGCGTGGGAGAGGATGGGGAGAAGGAGAGAGTGTGAGCTGCACCCATGTAACCTGCCTGCCCCATCTCCTCCACAGCCCGGTTGTCCTCCCTGCCCACCCTACCCCTCCACTGTGGGTCTGAGACCACTCCCCACTCAGAAGGCTCTTGACCTCCAGCCCCTATCCAGACAGTCTCATTGCCCAAAACCCTGCCCAGAACCCTAAGGTGAAGCCACAGTTGAGGGAGCCCCTCCCCCAGTGTCAACCTGGCTCCCACCTCCCAGTGCGGGAGAAAAGCAAAGCGGGTGAGCTGGGAGGAGTGCAGGCTTTGGGGACAGGCCATTCTCCAGGTGCCAGCCTGGCCGCAGGGCCAACAGTGACTGGCAGGGAACCACAGGGCTCAGTAAGCAGAGGCCATACAGGCCCCAAGGCCAGACTGCAGTGGGAACCAGTGTGGCCAGGTGGGCAGGGGGCCTGGCTGAGGTGCCCAGAAATCCCATCAGCACCACTGGATTCCCTGGAAGACGCTCAAGTTCCCCAAACAACTGGGGATTACAGGCAGGGGAATAGAGTCAGACCTCACCTTGGACAGCAGCCCCAGCCCTGTCCTCAGCCCCAGGGACACTAGGGCATCCGGCTGTCACAAGGAAGTGGGTGGCTCAAGTCCGGGGGCCTGTGCCTTGGCTGAGGGATGCGGCTCAGGTCAGTTTGCTCCATGACTCCCTGCACCCTGGGCCGCACTCTGCTGCAGCCCAGTGCACCGCACGCTGCTCTGCTATGCCAGGTTGTGTTGTGTCAAGTTGTGCTGTCGTGTGCTGTGTCACTGTTCCTGCAAACTCCCTGTCTGGGAGCTTTAGGGCCCTGGCCTCTAAGAAGTCCCAGCCCCGAGTCAGCCTCAGGCAAGGTCTGCACCTCTGCGGCCTCCACTTCCCTGGCTCAGCCTTGCAGCTTCCACTGCCTCCTCTGCCACTCACCTACCACCCATCACCCCCACTTAGAGGCCAGGAAGCAGCGGGAGCTGTCTCCCTCATCCCTCCATTCTCTGCCCTCTCCCGCCATCCTTCAGGACTCTATCTTAACTTGGCTCTTGCAAATGCCCGGACCCACCCACTGACCCCAGAGCACCCCCTACCCATGTGTTTGGCCAGGGGACGCCCCCACACCGGCCCCATCGTGTCCCTTCGGGGCCCCAAGGCTGCAGCACGGGATGCCTGTCTGGATCTGGACCTGCCCAGGGCCCTGCCCTCTGCCACCGCTCACAGGACAAACCCAAATAATTGCTGTCCTCCCTCTGAAATGGTGGCCATGGGGGTGCAGGGAAGGCCTCGAGTCCTTCCTGTGCCCAGGCCCCTCACCCCCACACTCTGGCTGGCTGCAAATGCTGTCCAGAGCCCTTGGTCACAAGGAAGCCCAGACCACAGTGATGACAAGGGAGGCCCTTCCTAAGCCTAGAGATGGTCTAAACCTTCATGGAACTGCTGGTCCCAGTGCCAGCCAGAGTCCCAGGTGAGGCTGAGGTGGCTCAAAGTGGTGCACAGGAGATGTCTGATATCAACCCTCTCCTGGAGGCAGATGATGTCTCCACCCTGGTGACTTCCCTGACCTCCAGCCACCCCCCACTCCAGTGTCCCCAAAACTGAAGGTACAAGCTTGCCCTGGCCCTGGCATAGAAAGTGCACAATCTGATCATGTCATGCAGGTGAGGATACCCGTGTGCCAGGTAACCTCAGGAGGGCATGGTGGCACTTGTGGGGCAGTCCTGTAACCTGCAATGTGGTGGGTGGGATGGATGCATGTGACACAGTCAGGAACTTCCCCTCATGGCACTTGAAGACCCACATGTGTATTGGGTGGGGCCGATGGGAGTCACAGGTGTGTGGCTGGGCACAGGCAGGTGAGTGAGTGACAGCTACACAAACCCCACCACTGAGCATGTCCCTCCCAGGGCAAAGAAGATCAGAGCCACAGGCCCAGCCCTGGGAGGCCCAGAGGGGCCTCAGGTCCTCAGGGAGCCTCCTGGCCCTCTCTGCCCTCAGAGGACCCCCCTCCCTCTAGAGACCCCTCCAGCTGGCTCTACCTGCAGCTGTAGGGCTGGGAGGGGGACACAGTGCTCTGGGGTCCAGAGAAGGAAGGAAGAGGGTGGGAGGGTGGCCCTCTGCTCCCAGGTCCTCTGCTCCCTGACCCTGCTGCTCAGCCCCCTGCAACCCTCCTGGAACCCAGAGCTTTCAGCTGCAGTCTCCCAGCCTCTGTCTCCAGGACGAAGCTCACTAGCTGGCTTTTCACCTTCAGACGGCATAAAGTGAAGAAGAGTCCCCCGTCCCCGCACCGCAGGGCCACCACACCAGGCTCTCCCATCTCTCCCTGTCTCTCTCAGACGCACATGCAGAGGCAGAGGCAGCCACGTGCCCTGTCCCAGCCACAATCACACCCTCATATTCATATAATCACAGACCCCCACCCCACACAGTCAACACCCCAACCTCAGGTGCCCCACACACACCCCACACGCTCCCGCCAGAGCATTCTACTCACACACACATATCCCATTCTCACAGGCATGCATCCAAGCCTCGTGACGCACACACGATGGGACAGGCCATACAGTCAGCTGAGAGTCTCAGCGCTCATGGACACCTGAACTTCGCAGGCACCGGCGCAGGACCGCGCCCAGCCAGTGGTCCCCGCCTGCACCGCAGCTGCCTGGATCCAGCATCGTGGGAGGGACTGGGGGCGGGGCAAGGGCGGGGACCCGCAGATGCAACCTGCTACGCTGGAGTGCCACAAACCCCACTCCCGCCCCTACCCTCCCTGTCCAGCCAAGCCACGCCACCCGGGCCCGCCCCTAGGACACGGAGTTTAAGGACAGTACCTCCTGAGATGCCAGAGGGACCTGCGTCCATACTGCCCCAGTGTGACCCGCATACCTACTGGCCCCGACCCCGAACCACATGGCGCCCGCCCGAGCCCTGGCGCTGCTGGGTCTCCTGCTGCTGCCGCTGCTCGCGGGTAGGCCCCGCCAGGGGAGCCCGGGCTGTGCTGCAGCCCTGGGGCACCTACCCCTACCTGCTCACATGCTCCTACTCTCCCGGCAGAGCCCAGGAAACTCTGCCCGCAGCTTATGACGGTCATTAACCAGTTTCTGACCAAGGACAAGGACACCTACATGGACTCTGTCAACAGATACCACCCCACGGAGCTGGAGAGAAACACAGCCTCTAAACTCAAGGACTGCGTGACCGACACCATGACCCCCGAGGAGGCACAGGCCGTCATGCAGCAACTGGTGAGTGCAGCAGGCCCGGCCACCAGCGCCTCCTCACAGCCCTTGACCTCCTTTGAGAGGAGGGACTCTGTTCCTTGAGAGCCTCTCTCTCCACCCAAACACCTCCCCTCCTATCACCAAGCAATGTCCCTGCAGACGGGCAACTGCCCAGAGACAAGACCTCAGGGCGCTGGGCCTCCGCCTTCTGATGCTCAACCTCTGCTGTCAACCCCATCCTACCCCTTCTTCCCCAGAAGACCCCTCCCTTCAGCCTCCCACCCCTCCCCACAGGAAGAAATCAACAACCAGTGTGCCTACACCCTACTGAAGTAACACCATCCACGGGCACCTCGGGTGCCTGTCCAGGCTGCCTGTCCCACCCATGAGAATCTGGGCCCAAGGCCCTGCCCTCCCCAGCTCCGCCCTGCTGCTGCTGCCTCTGCTCCCTCTCTGGCTGTGCTGATTGGGGCAAGCCTAGGAACCGCTGCCCCCTCCCCACCCAGGCCTGTCCCCTGCCGAACAAGGCTGCCTAATAAACTCACCTGCATCCATCCAGCTTCTGTGTGTGTTTTTCAGCCAAGGGGGAAGTGGGAGTGCTGACCCCAGAAGGGCAGGTGGAAGGACAGGCATCTCTCAGACAGGCATGGGGCAACCTGATGGGGTGTCCCCACCCCACTGCCCCTTCCCTGCCTCAACCATTACCCTCCACCTTCAACACTGCCCCTGCCATCTGCAGCTCCACCACCGCCTCCACCCCCTCCCTAACTCCAATGTCAAGTGCCACACCCGCCTGGCCAGGGGGTTCCCTGTTCAAGTCCTCTGGGTTCCCTGCAATCTGCGACCACACTTCCTTCTCCTCAACCTGTAATTCAGTTTCCCCAGCTCTGACCTCAACCTCCCCGTGCTTCCCCCATCAGAATCTCCCTTGCTTCCCATCCCCAGTCATCTGTTCACACCCATTCAGCACTGACGATACCCCCTCCTCAATCCCATATCAGGGCATCAAAAGCCCCAAGCATCCCTGATCTAGATCCCACATCCAGCTCTACCCCGCCAACTCTCCCATCCAGGGCCTACACCACACAGGAGCCTTTCAAGGGGGGTCCTCATCCATTTGTCTGCAGCCCCCAGTGGGATGCAAAGGTGAGGACCCATCCTGGGGCCTCCTTCCCCATCCATCCCCAAACTAGGCAGCTGCAGGAACAAGAGAAACCAGGGAAGACCGGAAAGGGTCAGGTTCTTACCACAGCCCAGTCATCCCTGGTCTTGGCCCCAGACATCCACACACACACACACACACACACACACACACAGACACACACACACACACACACAGACACACACACACAGACACACACACACACACACACACACACACACACACACACACACACACACAGACACACACACCAGGCCTAGAGCTGAAGGACACTTGTGAGTTTGCTGGAATCTGTTTAAGAAAAAAGCTTGGTCCGAGGTCCAAGAAAACTACATTCTTTTAAAGAAAATGAAAATATCCTCAAGGGAAAAACTTAATTTAAGTCAAATCCTGTCCTTTTGTCGTGGAGCCCCGTGCCCCGCTCAGACAAAGGCTTTCCTGCAGGGTGACCTGGGTGTTCCCTCGCGGCTCCTGAGCCAGACCTGTGGCTGGAGCTGCGCAAGGTTTTTCGCGGGCCTAGCAAGGGGGCTCCGGAAGAGGAAACAAGGCAGGAACTGGCTGCCAATATCCATCAGGTTCCCCAAGGCCAAATCCCACAGTAACCACGTGGCCACAGACAGTGCCCTTTGCAGGCCCCCTCTCCAAGGGTGTCATTTGTCACCCTCTCCTTGGACTCCACCCAAGCCAGTCACCCTCCCACCCACAGCGGGCACAGCGTTAGGAGATGCAAGAACACGCGTGTCCCGGCCAGTCCAGCCTTCCAAGTCTGCACTCTGTCCTGAAGCCATGCTTGGGGGACTTGTTGGGGGACAGGGACACGGTCCCAGGCCCCTGAAGAAGGGACAGCCACTCCCACCAGGACCTGCCAGGAAGACAGCCGGGTCACCTTGCACCCCTGAGTGGGGCCACGGCTCTCTCCAGCCTGGTGGCCCAGGGCCTGCATAGAGACTACAGGCTGCAGGGATTCCCTGAGCGGAAAGCCACTGAGAGGGCCAGTGGGAGGCAGGGCTGCGCAGGGCAGTGGCTTGAACAGCCCCAGACGGTGAATAAATAGAATCTTCCCTGCGGGCATCAGGCCCCTGCAGGGAGCAGCTTGGTAGGAGTGAGGCAGGAGAACAGGGTCTGGAGGCACAGAACCTAAGGCTGACTCACTCTGACTTCCTAGAACTAAATCAAACAGAAAACAACTTTTCACACCTAAGTAAGAAAAGGACCAGAGACTACTCCCTTTACAAGCCCATTTCCCCTTTTTTCTGCGTGGCAGATGGAAAACTGAAAGTATCTGATTGGTTGCGGAAAACAACCAATCAGAGGTTTGCATGGGAGGGTAACTTTGTAACTTCACTTCAGCCACTGATTGGTTGCTTTCCACAACCAATCAGATCCTTGCATAGGGTGTAACTTTTGTAACTTCACTTCAGCCTCTGTTTGCTTTCTGCAACCAATCAGACTGATCGTGAGCCACTACATCATTTACATAGGATGCACACCAAGTAACCAGTGGGAAACCTCTAGAGGGTATTTAAACCCCAGAAAATTCTGTAACCTGGGGGCCCCTATGCTCAGGCCTGCTCCCAGCAGCCTGCTTCCATCATGTGGAGTGTTTTTTTGTTTTGTTTTGTTTCGTTTTATGAGATAGAGTCCTCACTCTGTCGCCCAGGCTGGAGTGCAGGCTGGGTTCAAGCGATTCTCGTGCCTCAGTCTCCCAAGTAGCTGGGATTACAGGCGTATGCCACCAGGCCCGGCTATTTTTTGTACTTTTAGTAGACATGGGGTTTCACCATGTTAGCCAGGCTGGTCTCGAACTCCTGACCTCAAGTGATCTGCCTGCGTCAGCCTCCCAAAGTACTGGGATTATAGGCATGAGCCACTGTGCCCAACCAATAAATAAATAAATCTTTGCTTTTGTTGCTTCATTCTTTCTCTCACCACGTGGAGTGTACTTTGATTTTCAGTAAATCTCTGCTTTTATTGCTTCATTCTTTCCTTGCTCTGTTTGTGAGGTTTTTGGGTTTGTTTTTTTTCCCCCCAATTCTTGGTTCAAAACGGCAAGAACCTGGACACCCTCCATGGGTAACAGGAAGGTGGGATGCAGGGAGCCCACCCTGACACTGATCAGGGCCACCCACGTGCCCCTCCCCCCACACCCATACTCACTAGGGTCCTGGGTGAAGCTTCCCCTGCTGCTCACAGCTCAGTGAGTCACCAGGCCAGCAAGCACCCCCAGCTGTCCCCCGCTGCTGATTTTGTCCCTGGTCACCCTTACCAATCAGGGTTCAGTCAGGTGACAGAAATCACAGGCAAGTGGCTTTCAACACCCACATATGTAGGATCTCTTCACTGTGTCACATGTGTTCCTAACTAACTTTCTATACCTCACGTCCTTTAGGTTCTGTGTTTCATTCCAAGTTATGTTCCTTGAATCTAAATTACAATTTACTAATTTTCTCGAAAGCTGCACCTAATCTGTTATCCATTCAGACAAACAAACTCACTTATCAAATGTTTGTTGAACCAGCACTCGGTGGCAGATTCTGTGCTAGGGTGTGCCAAGTGCAGACACATGTTTGCCAAGACACACGGTCATGCCTCAGGGCCTCCTGGGTGCACATGCACACATGGATCTGCAGGCTGGCACCACAGTGCTCAGCCTGCTCCCAATCCCAGGGTGCTCCAGGGAGGACAGAGGATGTCACAGCAACACCCAACCCCTCACCCCCCGACTGCATGCTGAGCTTAGTTCCTGATACACTGTCACCCCAAAGCCATGGCCCAGCACCGTGGGTCTCTCTGCAGACCTGCCCTGCCCCAACTCACACACACACACACACACAGGCGCACGCGCGCAAAGAGATGTGTCTCATTTCTACCTGTGGGATTTTAACTTAAGGTGGTGACTGAGTGACCACACAGAGAGGCCAATGTGATGGAAAGCAATTATTACGTACATTTCCTAGGGGCACACCATGCCACACAGGGCCACATGGAGAGCACCAGTGTTGATCGGGAGGCAGGAGCAAGGGGAAGGCATAGGCAACAGCCTTTATTGGGGTTTTCATGGGATAGGCCAGGCAGGGCAGAGTAAACAGCTTATGATTAGCTAGTTTGAATAACTCCGGCAGGCTTTGGCCTATAGTGTTGGTCTCTGGTTACCAGGTACCTGGTCGTGGGGTGCTTCAGTGCAGGGGAGATATTGGCGTGGGGTGTGAGAGTTGGATAAAGAGGTAATTGGGGCTGTAGACTCAGGAGCAGTTGGTTGTATATGAGAGAGGTGCTCCGGGTCAAGCGCTTTGCCGTCTCTAAGAGAAGACTAATCCTGGGAGGGCAGTCTCTCCAGAGCCAGCAAACTTTAAAAGATGTCATCATAAAACACAGAAAATAAAAAGCATAAGCACACCAAATCACAGGGTAAGTGGATGTTTACCTTTCTACAAACTGACAAATTGTGTTTCAAAGTGGTTATACTACATTACATGCCCTCCTCAGTGTTATGAGGATTTCAGGTACTGCATATCCTCACTAACACTTGGTATAGAGAGTCTTCAATTTTCACCATTCCCATTTGGTGTGTAGTGGTATTTCTCTGTGATTTTACTTTGTATCTCCCTAATGACAAATGTTTACAATTTTTATTTGTACTACTGCCATCCCTCTATCTACTTTGGTTAACTGTTCAAATCCTTTGTCCATTTAAACTTTTATTATTGAGTTTTGAGAGTTTTTAGTAAATATTGGATGCAAGTCCTTCTTTAGATGTGTGACTTGCCAGTATAGTCTTCTAGCCTACAGTTTGTTTTCTCCTTCATCTTAACAGAGTCTGTCCTAGAGCAGAAATTTTTACTGATGACAAAGTTGAACGTGTCATGTTTCCTTAGATTGAATGTGTTTTTGGTGCATATTTCAGAAGTATTTGCCAAGATTTAAAAAATTCTCTCATGTTACTTAATGAAGGTTTTATACTTTCAGGTTTATAATCCATTTTGTGTTAGTTCTTGAATATTATATACCATGTGAGGTTTGGGGTCACCGCTTGTGGTTTTGTTTCTTGGTTTTTGTTTTAATATGGATGTCCAGTTGTCCCAGCAACACTTGTTGAAAACACAATCTTCACTGAATTGCCTTTGCACCTTTCTAAAACATCATTTGATCTTAGATGTGTTGGTCTATTCCTGGGCTTTCTTAATCTATATTTTTGCTAACATTTTAAAGTCTTAACATAATTATATAATACATCTTCAAATCAGGCAATGTAATCCTTTAACTTTATGCATGTTTTAAATTTTTTTTTTTTTTTTTTTGCTATTCTAAGTCCTTACCTTATGTGTTACCATATAAATTTTAGAATTCACTTGTTATTTTCTAATGAAAGCATCATGGGATTTTGATTGAGATTGCATTGAAAAAAATATATATACATATATATAGTTGTTTTGTTTTTTGAAACGGAGTCTTACTCTGTCACCCAGGCTGGAGTGCAGTGGCGTGATCTTGGCTTACTGCAAGCTCCGCCTCCTGGGTTCATGCCATTCTCCTGCCTCAGCCTCCTGAGTAGCTGTGACTACAGGCGCCTGCCACCACACCCAGCTAATTTTTTTGTATTTTTAGTAGAGACGGGGTTTCACCACATTAGCCAGGATGGTTTCGATCTCCTGACCTCGTGATCCACCCGCCTCAGCCTCCCAAAGTGCTGGGGATGGGATTACAGGCGTGAGCCACCACACCTGGTCGCATTTATTTTCAATTAAATAATTAAAACATTAATGAGTTTAAAACATTGTTGGGTTACCCACAAAGGGAAGCCTTTGTGTTCTAATCCATAAATGTGGTGTATCTCTCCATTTATTTAGATCTTTAATTTTCTTCCACAATATTTTGTAGTTTCCAGTGTACATCTTATATGTATTTCAGTTGCACATCTTATATGTCTCAAGTTTATGTTGTATGCTCTTGTAAAAAGCCAGCACTTTGGGAAGCTGAGGCAGGCACATCACCTGAGGTCAGGAGTTCAAGATCAGGCTGGCTAACATGGTGAAGCCCCATTTCTACTAAAAATACAAAAAATTACCCAGGAATGGTGGTGTGAGCCTGTAATCCCAGCTACTCGGGAGGCTGAAGCAGGAGAATCACTTGAACCGGGAGGTGGAGGTTGCAGTGAGCCGAGATCATGCCATTGTACTCCAGTTTAGGCAACAACAGTGAAAATCCTTCTCAAAAATAAAAGTACTTTTTAAATTTCAGTTTCAAATTGATCATCATACATAGAAGTACAATTTTTATAAAAATCATTGTCTGCCCTGGAAACTATAATTTCATTTATTCTACATTTTTGTTTGTAGATTCCATGGGATTTTCTCCGTTAATATTTATGTTGTATCAGGGGAACCCATCCCCAATATTTCAACGTAAGTTCTTTCTATTTTCCCTAAGTGTTGGCCAATCTGAGAAATAAGAGAAAGAGTACAAAGAGAGGAATTTTACAGCTGGGCCTCCAGAGGTGACATCACATAATGGTAGGACCGTGATGCCCACCTGAGCTGCAAAACCAGCAGGTTTTTATTAAGGACTTCAAAAGGGGAGGGGATGTACGAATAGGGAGTAGGTCACAAAGATCAGATGCTTTTGAGGCCAATAAAGATCACAAGGCAAAGGGCAAAGCAAAGATCACAAGGCAAAGGGCAAAATCAGAATTTCTGATGAGGGTCTATGTTCAGCTGTGCATGTATTGTCTTGATAAACATCTTAAACAACAGAAAACAGGGTTCCAGAGCAGAGAACCGGTCTGACTCCAAATTCACCAGGGTGGGGTTTTTCCCCACCCCAGTGATCCTGAGGGTACAGAAGGAGACCAGGCATATTTCAGTCCTTATCTCAACTGCATAAGACAGACACTCCCAGAGCAGCCATTTATAGACCTCCCCTCAGGAATGCAATTCTTTTCCCAGGGTCTTAATTATTAATATTCCTTGCTAGGAAAAGAATTCAGCAATATCTTCCCCACTTTCACGTCTGTTTATAGGCTCTCTGCAAGAAGAAAAATATGGCTCTCTTTGCCCGACCCCACAGGCAGTCAGACCTTATGGTCATCTTCCCTTGTTCCCTAAAATCACTGCTATTCTGTTCTTTTTCAAGGTGCACTGATTTCACATTGTTCAAACATACATGTTTTACAATCAATTTGTACAATAGTGGTCCTGAAGTGACATACATTCTCAGGTTACAAAGATAACAGGATTAAGAGATTAAACACAGGCATAAGAAATTATAAGAGTATTATTTGGGAACTGATGAATGTCCATGAAATTTTCACAATTTATGTTCAGAGATTGCAGTAAAGACAGGCATAAGAAATTATAAAAGTATTATTTAGGAACTGACATAGGTCCATATTAAAATGAAATCCTCACAATTTATGTTTCTCTGCCGTGGCTCCAGTCAGTCCCTCCATTTGGGATCCCTGACTTCCCACAACAATGTTATCTAAAAATAAGTTCAATTTTATTTGTTTTCAAACTGGTCACTGTGAAATTTATTGGAATAAGATTATTCATATTATTCCTTATTACCCTTTTAGAATCTGTAAAAACTGGGTGTAGTGG
Source organism: Macaca fascicularis (assembly GCF_037993035.2). Classification (NCBI taxonomy): domain Eukaryota; kingdom Metazoa; phylum Chordata; class Mammalia; order Primates; family Cercopithecidae; genus Macaca; species Macaca fascicularis. The sequence continues at coordinate 41,906,441 of NC_088393.1, read as the reverse complement.
CACACTCCTGTAGGCCCAACTACTCTGGAGGCTGAAGCAAGTGGATTGATTTAGCCCAGGAGTTCCAGGCTGCAGTGAGCCATGGTCATGCCACTGCACTCCAGGTGGGGTGTAAGAATAAATAAATAAATGAATAAATAAAATCTATAGTATCTAGCGATGTCACCTCACCTGTACCTAACATTGGTAATTTGTGTTTTCTCACATTATTTCATGCTAGATCCACAAAGGTGGATCTCTTTTATTGATCTTTTCAAAAAATCAGTTATTGGTTTCACTGGTTTTTCTCCATTGTTATTTTGTTTTCCATATCATTAAGTTTTCTCTGATCTTTATTATTGCCTTCTTGTTTTGAGTTTCAGTTGTCCTTTTTGAAGTTTTTTAGGTTGAATCTGTCATTGATTTGACACATTTCTTTCCTGAGATAGGAATTTTAACCTATAAATTTAGCAGCATCCACAATTCTTTTTTGGTTCAGATGGAGTCTTGCTCTGGCACCCAGGCTGGAATGCAGTGGCAGGATCTCGGCTCACTTGCAACCTCTGCCTCCTGGGTTCAAGCAATTCTCATGTCTCAGCCTCTCAAGTAGCTGGGATTAGAGGTGCACGTCACCACCACCAGCTAATTTTTGTATTTTTATTAGAGACAGGGTTTCAACATGTTGGCCAGGCTGGTCTCAAACTCCTGACCTCAGGTGATCTGCCTGCCTTGGCCTCCCAAAGAGCTGGGATTACAGGCAGGAGCCACTGCACCTGGCCCCACAATTCTTTTTGTATGCTGTACTGTCGTGTAGTATGATACTGGCCTAGCAATGCTCTAGTCTTATCCCTGGAGATTCCTGGGTATCCATCTTTAATGCTCGGTAAAATAAATGAGCAAAATTTATGATGAGCTCTTCAAAATCTAAAATCCCGAAGGGTAGCTGGCAAGATGACGGAATAGGAACAGCTCCAGTCTGCAGCTCCCAGTGAGATCAATGCAGAAGGCAGGTGATTTCTGCATTTCCAACTGAGGTACCCAGCTCATCTCATTGGGACTGGTTAGACAGTGGGTGCAGCCCACCGAGGGTGAGCAGAAGCAGGGTGGGGCGTCACCTCAACAGGGAAGCACAAGCGATTGAGGAACTCTCTCCCCTAGCCAAGGGAAGCTGTGAGGGACTATGCTATGAGGAATGGTGCATTCCGGCCCAGATACTACGCTTTTCCCACAGTCGTCACAACCCACAGACCAGGAGATTCCCTCTGGTGCCTACACCACCAGGGCCCTAGGTTTCAAGCACAAAACTGGGCAGCCATTTGGGCAGACACCAAGCTAGCTGCAGGAATTTCTTTTCATACCCCAGTGGCACCTGGAATGCCAGCAAGACAGAACTGTTCACTCCCCTGGAAAGGGGGCTGAAGCCAGGGAGCCAAGTGGTCTAGTTCAGTGGATCCCACTCCCACAGAGCCCAGCGAGCTAAGATCCACTGGTTTGAAATTCTCGCTGCCAACACAGCAGTCTGAAGTTGACCTGGGACACTCAAGCTTGGTGCAGGGAGGGGCGCCCACCATTACTAAGGCTTGAGTAGGTGGTTTTCTCCTCACTACATAAACAAAGCCACTGGGAAGTTCAAAATGGGCAGAGCCCCCCACAGCTCTGCAAACCTGCTGTAGCCAGACTGCCTCTCTAGATTCCTCCTCTCTGGGCAGGGCATCTCTGAAAGAAAGGCAGCAGCCCCAGTCAGGAGCTTATACATAAAACTCCCATCTCCCTGGGACAGAGCACCTGGGGGAAGGGGCAGCTTTGGGCACAGCTTCAGCAGACTTAAACATTCTTGCCTGCCAGCTCGGAAGAGAGTAGCAGATCTCCCAGCACAGCACTCGAGCTCTGCTAAGGGACAGACTGCCTCCTCAAGTGGGTCTCTGACCCCCATGCCTCCTGACTGAGAGACAACTCCCAGAAGGGGTCGACAGACACCTCATAGAGGAGAGCTCCGGCTGGCATCTGGTGGGTACCCATCCAGGATAATGTTTCATGAGGAAGGAACTGGCAGCAATCTGTGCTGCTCTGTAGCCTCCACTGGTGATACCCAGGCAAACAAGGTCTGGAGTGGACCTCCAGCAAACTCCAGCAGACCTGCAGCAGAGATGCCTGTCAGAAGGAAAACTAACAAACAGAAAGGAATTGTATCAACATGAACAAAAAGGACATCCACACCAAAACCCCATCCAAATGTCAATAACATCAAAGGCCAAAGGTAGATAAATCCACAAAGATGGGGAGACACCAGTGCAAAAAGGCTGAAAATTCCAAACACCAGAACACCTCTTCTCCTCCAAAGGATCACAACTCCTCACCAGCAAATGAACAAAACTTGACAGAAAATGAGTTTGACGAATTGACAGAAGTAGGCTTCAGAAAGTGGGTAATAACAAACTCCTCCGAGCTAAAGGAGCAGGTTCTAACCCAATGCAAGGAAGCTAAGAAACTTGAAAAAAGGTTAGACGAATTGCTAACCAGAATAACCAGTTTAGAGAAGAACATAAATGACCTGATGGAGCTGAAAAACACAGCACAAGAAATTCGTGAAGTATACACAAGTATCAATAGCCGAATTGATCAAGCGGAAGAAAGGATATCAGTGACTGAATATCAACTTAATGAAATAAAGTGTGAAGACAAGATTAGAGGAAAAAATTGAAAAGGAATGAACAAAACCTCCAAGAAATATGGGACTACGTAAAAAGACCAAACCCATGTTTGATTGGTGTACCTGAAAGTGATGGGGAGAATGGAACCAACTTGGAAAACACTCTTCAGGATATTATCCAGGAGAACTTCCCCAATCTAGCAAGACAGGCCAACATTCAAATTTAGGAAATACAGAGAACACCACAAAGATACTCCTTGAGAAGAACAACCCCAAGACACAAAATCATCAAATTCGCCAAGGTTGTAACGAAGGAAAAAAAACGTTAGGGGCAGCCAGAGAGAAAAGTCGGGTTACCCACAAAGGGAAACCCATCAGACTAACAGTGGATCTCTCTGCAGAAACCCTACAAGCCAGAAGAGAGTGGGGGCCAATAGTCAACATTCTTGCAGAAAAGAATTTTCAATCCAGAATTTCATATCCAGCCAAACTAAGCATCATAAGCAAAGGAGAAATAAAATCCTTTACAGACAAGCAAATGCTGAGAGATTTTGTCACCACCAGACCTGCCTTACAAGATTTCCTGAAGAAAGCACTAAACTGGGAAAGGAAAAATTGGTACCAACAACTGCAAAAACATGCCAATTTGTAAAGACCATCGACACTATGAAGAAACTGCATCAACTAATGTGCAAAATAAACAGCTAGCATCATAATGACAGGATCATATTCCCACATAATAGTATTAACCTTAAATGTAAATGGGCTAAATGCCCCAATTAAAAGACATAGACTGGCAAATTGGATAGAGTCAAAACCCATCAGTGTGCTGTATTCAGGAACCCCAGCTCATGTGCAAAGACACATATAGTCTCAAAATAAAGGGATGGAGGAATACTTACCAAGCAAATGGAAAGAAAAAAAAAAAAAAAAAAAAAGCAGGTGCTGTAATCCTCATCTCTGATAAAACAGACTTTAAGCCAACAAAGATCAAAAGAGACCAAAAAAAGGGCATTACGTAATGGTAAAGGGATCAATTCAACAAGAAGAGATAAGTATCCTAAATATATATGCACCCAATACAGGAGCACCCAGATTCATAAAGCAAGTTTTTAGAGACCCACAAAGAGAGACTTAGACTCCCACACAATAATAGTGGGACATTTTAACACCCCACTGTCAATATTAGACAAATCAACAAGACAGAAAATTAACAAGAATATTCAGGACTTGAACTCAGCTCTGGACCAAGCGAACCTAACAGACATCTACAGAACTCTCCACCCCAAATCAACAGAATATACATCCTTCTTAGCACCACATTGCACTTACTCTGAAATTGACCACATAATTGGAAGTAAAACATTCCTCAGCAAATGCAAAGGAATGGAAATTGTAACAAACAGTCTCTCAGACTACGGTGCAATCAAATTAGAATTTAGGATTAAGAAACTCACTCAAAACCGCACCACTACATGAAACTGAACAACCTGCTCCTGAATGACTCACTACTGGGTAAATAATGAAATGAAGGCAGAAATAAACAAGTTATTTGAAGCCAATGAGAACAAAGACACAATGTACCAGAATCTCTGGGACACATTTAAAGCAGTGTTTAGAGGGAAATTATTGCACTAAATGCCCACAAGAGAAAGCAGGAAAGATCTAAAAACAACACCCTAATATCACAATTAAAAGAACTAGAGAAGCAAGAGCAAACAAATTCAAAAGCTAGCAGAAGACAAGAAATAACTAAGATCAGAGCAGATCTGAAGGAGATAGAGACACGAACAACCCTTTAAAAAAAAAATCAATGAATCCAGCAGCTGGTTTTTTGAAAAGATCAACAAAACAGATAGATCACTAGCCAGACTAATAAAGAAGAAAAAAGAATCAAATAGACAAAATAAAAAATAATAAAGGGGATATCACCACTGATCCCAGAGAAATACAAACTACCATCAGAGAATACTATAAACACCTCTATGCAAATAAACTAGAAAATCTAAAAGAAATGGATTAAATTCCTGGACACATACACCCTCCCAAGTCTAAACCAGGAAGAAATTGAATCCCTGAATAAATCAATAACAAGTTCTGAAATTGAGGTAGTAATAGCCTACCAACAGAAAAAAATCCAGGAGCAGATGGATTCACAGCCCAATTCTACCAGAGGTACAAAGAGGAGCTGGTACCATTCCTTCTGAAACTATTCCAATCAATAGAAAAAGAGGGAATCCTAACTCATTTTATAAGACCAGCATCATCCTGATACCAAAACCTGGCAGATGCACAACAAAAAAAGAAAATTTCACGCCAACAGCCCTGATGAACATCAATGTGAAAATCCTCAATAAAATACTAGCAAACCAAATCCAGCAGCACATCAAAAAGCTTATCTACCACGATCAAGTCAGCTTCATCCCTGGGATGCAAGGTTGATTCAACATATGCAAATCAATAAACGTAATCCATCACATAAATAGAATCAATGACAAAAACCACATGATTATCTCAATAGATACAGAAAAGACCTTCGACAAAATTCAACACCACTTCATGCTAAAAACTCTCAATAAACTAGGTATTGATGGAACGTATCTTAAAATAACAAGAGCTATTTATGACAAACCCACAGCCAATATCATACTGAATGGGCAAAAACTGGAAGCATTTCCTTTGAAAACCAGCACAAGACAAGGATGCCCTCTCTCACCACTCTGATGCAACATACAGTTGGAAGTTCTGGCCAGGGTAATCAGGCAAGAGAAAGAAATAAACGGTATTCAATTAGGAAAAGAAGAAGTCAAATTGTCTCCGTTTGCAGATGACATGATTGTATGTTTAGAAAACCCCATCATCTCAGCCCGAAATCTCCTTAAGCTGATAAGGAGCAACTTAAGGAGCAACTTAGGATAAGCAACTTCAGCAAAGTCTCAGGATACAAAATCAATGTGTAAAAATCACAAGCATTTCTATATACCAATAATAAACAGCCAAATCATGAGTTAACTCCCATTTACAATTGTTACAAAGAGATTAAAATACCTAGGAATGCAACTTACAAGGGGTGTGAAGGACCTCTTTGAGGAGAACTACAAACCACTGCTCAAGGAAATAAGAGAGGACACAAACAAATGGAAAAACATTCCATGCTCATAGATTGGAAGCATCAATATCATGAAAATGGCCATACTGCCCAAAGTAATTTATAGATTCATTGCTATCCCCATCAAGCTACCATTGAATTTCTTCACAGAATTAGAAAAAACTACTTTAAATTTCATATGGAACCAAAACAGATCCCGCATAGCCAAGACAATCCTAAGCCAAAAGAACAAAGCTGGAGGCATCACGCTACCTGACTTCAAAGTATACTACAAGTCTACAGTAACCAAAACAGCATGGTACTGGTGCCAAAACAGATATATAGACCAATGGAACAGAATAGAGGCCTCAGAAATAATGCCACACATCTACAACCATCTGATCTTTGACAAACCTGACAAAAACAAGCAATAGGGAAAGAATTCCCTATTTAATAAATGGTGTTGGGAAAACAGGCTAGCCATATGCAGAAGACTGAAACTGGGCCCCTTCCTTACACCTTATACAAAAATTAACTCAAGATGGATTAAAGACTTAAATGTAAGACATAACACCATAAAAACCCTAGAAGAAAACCTAGGAAATACCATTCAGGACATAGTCATGGGCAAAGACTTCATGACTAAAACACCAAAAGTAATGGCAACAAAAGCCAAAATAGAAAATGGGATCTAATTAAACTAAAGAGCTTCTGCACAGCAAAATAAACTGTCATCAGAGTGAACAGGTAACCTACAGAATGGGAGAAAATTTCTGCAATCTATCCATCTGACAAAAGGCTAATATCCAGAATCTACAAAGAACTTAAACAAATTCACAAGAAAAAAACAACCCCATCAAAGTGGGTGAAGGATATGAACAGACACTTCTCAAAAGAAGATATTTATGCAGCCAACAAACATATGAAAAAAAGCTCATCACACTGGTCATCAGAGAAATGCAAATCAAAACCACAATGAGATACCATTTCATGCCATTTAGAATGACGATCATTAAAAAGTCAGGAAATAGCTTTTCCCTTTTGTGGCCATCACCGAAGTGGGAGCGGCCAAAATGAAGTTTAATCCCTTTGTGACTTCGAAGCAAGAATCGCAAAAGCCTTTTCAATGCACCTTCCCACATTCGCAGGAAGATTATGTCTTCCCCTCTTTCCAAAGAGCTGAGACAGAAGTACAACGTGCGATCCATGCCCATCCGAAAGGATGATGAAGTTCAGGTTGTACGAGGACACTATAAAGGTCAGCAAGTTGGCAAAGTAGTCCAGGTTTACAGGAAGAAGTATGTTATCTACATTGAACGGGTGCAGCGGGAAAAGGCTAATGGCACAACGGTCCACGTAGGCATTCACCCCAGCAAGGTGGTTATCACTAGGCTAAAACTGGACAAAGACCGCAAAAAGATCCTTGAACGGAAAGCCAAATCTCGCCAAGTAGGAAAGGAAAAGGGCAAATACAAGGAAGAAACAATTGAGAAGATGCAGGAATAAAGTAATCTTATATAAAAGCTTTGATTAAAACTTGAAGCAAAGAAAAAAAAAAAAGTCAGGAAATAATAGATGCTGGAGAGGATATGGAGAAATAGGAACGCTTTTACATTGTTGGTGGGAGTGTAAATTAGTTCAACCATTATGAAAGAGTGTGGCGATTCCTCAAGGATCTAGAACCAGAAATACCATTTGACCCAGCAATCCCATTACTGGGTATATACCCAACGGATTATAAATCATGCTACTATAAAGACAAATGCACACGTATGTTTATTGTGGCACTGTTCACAATAGCAAAGACTTGGAACCAACCCAAATGCCCATCAATGATAGACTGGACAAAGAAAATGTGGCACATAATACAGCATCGAATATTATGCAGCCATAAAAAAGGATGACTTCCTGTGCTTTATCAGGACATGGATGAAGCTGGAAACCATCATTCTTAGCAAACTAACACAAGAAGAGAAAACCAAACACCACATGTTCTCACTCATAAGTAGCAGTTGAACAATGAGAACACACGGACACAGGAAGGGGAACATCACACACTGGGGCCTGTTGGGGAGTGGGGGGCTATGGGAGGGACAGCATTAGGAGAAATACCTAATGTGTAGATAGCGGATTGATGGGTGCAGCAAACCCGCATGGCACATGTATAGCTATGTAACAAACCTGCACCTTCTGCACATGTATCCCAGAACTTAAAGTATAATAAAAACATTTTTTTCAATCTAAAATCCCTCATGGCCCCAAGGGCCATTGTGTCTACCAATGGCTTTTGCTGTAGTCTGCATGTTTGTAACCCTCAAAATTCCTATGTTGAAATCTAATCATCAATATGGTGGTTTTGAAAGGTGTGGGACCTTTGGGAGATGATTAAGTCAACAAGTTGGAACTCCCATGAATGCGATGAGTGCGCTTATAAAAGAGGCCCCAAACAGCTGTCTTGACCCTTCAGCCACATGAGGACGCAGCTAGAAGACACCCTCTAGGAACCAGAAAGCAGCCCTCGCCAGACTCTGAATGTTCTGGCATCTGGATCTTAGACTTCTCAGCCTTCAGAACTACGAGGAATAAATCTCTGTTGTTTATAAGCAACTCAGTTTACGGTTTTTGTTACAAGAGACTGAACAGACTAAAACACCTTTACCTGGCATAAATGTCTAAACAACTGGTTCTGGTCATATAGCAAGAGAAACATAAAAGACCTTGCTAGGAACTTTTGCTCTGAGCTCTTCCAAAGTCAAGATTGACTGAACAGATGTTGTTGGCTCAATCAAGAAATGAAGCATGTCATGTATGAATATGAATTTTTGGGGTATCATTCCTGGAGAATTTGAGAATCTAAGTAAATATTAATAGAATTGATTATAAGCCATTTACTAAATTAAGAAGGAGCCTGATTTCTGCCTCATGCTATGATCTAATGAAATGACCAGAATTTTTTCTTGCTTTCAACAAGAAGAAAACCAGATGCAATATATGAAAACAGTAACACAATTTTCAGGCATTGGGGAAGAAGCAATGAAGGACTGGGATCTCAACGAAGAAGATACAAAGTATGTGTGTGATACCTAACCTTGTTTTAACCTGAATTGACGCTCCCTTAGCTGAGAGAGCCAGACAGACTCCATCTTGGCTCCTTCACTTACAGCTCCTTACCCGTCCCCTTCCTCAAGGACTTAACTTTTGCAAGCAGACTCCCAGCACATCCAAGGATGAAATTAACTGCTAAGATACTGTGGCAAGCGATATCCGCAGTTCCTAGGATTTCCTCCGGTTGATAACACACAAATCCCCGCGTCTATCACCTTGTGATAGATTTAAAGCCCCTGTACCTGGAACTGTTTGCTTTCCTGTAACCATTTATTCTTTTAACTTTTTACCTGCTTTACTTCTGTAAGATTGTTTTAACTAGACTCCCCCCTCCCCTTTCTAAACTAAAGTATAAAAGAAAATCTAGCCCCTTTTTTGGGGCTGAGAATTTTGCGCACTAGCCGTCTCTCAGTCGCCAGCCAATAAAGGACTCCTGAATTCATCTCAGAGTGTGGCGTTTCTCTGTAACTTGCTCAGTTACAACATTTGGAGGCCCCAGTGAGATTTTTTGCCACTGGATGAGAGCCAGACTCGTTCCAGGCTCCCCCAGGGCAAACAGCGGACTTATAGGGGAGGCGCCACCTGAAGATGTTCCAGGGGCCCATAAGACCCTGTCTTCCACAGGGAAACGGATCGGCCACCAGTGTGTGCCCACAAAAATTCAACTCCTGAGTCCTCAGTTTCTGATCCTGGGAAGGTAAGTCAGATCTGACTTTCCTTCTCTCAGGGGAAAGCGGCTCTGACAAGGGCCCTCCCTTTTTGACTCTGCCCGCATTCCAGGATGCTGGAGGACAGAGTCCTGGTTTTCTGTTAGGCCTCTCTGTTAAGACTAGTCTGTCTATCTCTCTTTCTCTCTCTCTTTCTCCCCACCTCTGTCTTTCTCTATCCTTCTCCTTCTCTCATTCAGGTCTCCCAGAGACCTCTGTTTTGGAACGGGAATAAGAAAACTGTTATAAATTCCGTGTGAATGAGTACGTGAATGTGGAGTTCAAGGGCTTGCACTTGAATTTCCAGTTTGTAGCTCTACGGTGAAAGTTACAGAGTTCGAGTGGGCCTTCACCTGCAGTTCCGTAGGGACCTCATAAGGCTTAAGGCAGCATCGGGCATAGCTCGATCCAAGCCGGGGATTTATACCAGCCCGCCAATGCTAAGAGGAGCCTAAGTACCCTCATGGGGAGTGGCCAGGTGAGCATCTGACTGATCCTATCATGGGACCCTCTCCCTTTGTCTGTCTATTAAAAAAATGTCATAATTGTTTATATGCCCAGGGTCTATTGTCTTGTTTGGTAACATTTTGTATGTCAGATCGTCGATACTGCCCCAGACAACTGGATAAGAACTTCTTCAAGGTCCTCAGTACTGATTTTCTATCACAGGAGGTCAAATTTCTCATCAGTCGTTTGGGCTGGACATCTCAGTCCTGCCCTTTCTGTCAGAAACAAATCAGGTGTTGTTATGGGAAAGAGTGTGGGAAACATTCGCCCGTTTGGAATTTCTGGCACCATAAAGGTTGCTGGCTTTTAGATTGCCACACACCATGCCCAAGTGACTAGACCACCTCCACATTAGACCAGTGGTGGATTCAAAATAGCCACCCCTCAGACCTCCTTGCTCATCTTTTCTGTCATCCCATAACTTTTTCCATGCCCCTGGACAAGGCACTGTGCAGGGAAACCTCCACCCATACTGCTCTACTCTGTCCAGAGGTCTCAGGCATGTCTCTTCGGGCTGCCAGACCCAGGGGCCAGGCACACCTCTGCCACTTTACGAAAAAAACAGCCTCCTTCCCCAAGGCAGGGGCTCCTGACCCACAAGCGAGGAGTGGAGGGTGATGGTGCCGGACCTCCTGCCCCAAAGACCCCCGCGGGCACCCGGCTCCTGCACCTTCAGGCGTCAAAGCCCCCAACTTCCCCGAGCACCAGTGCATCTGCACCCGGCTCAGAACGCAGGGGCCCAGGCTGCTGCGGTGACCTTGGCCCAGGGCCAGGCTTCTGAGCCAGGCTTGCAGTGCCTGACGGGGCCTGGAGGTGGGGCAGGGGAACGGCAGAGTCACCCTGGTGACCCAGCGCTGCCCAGCACGCCTCCTCCCAGCCTGAAAAGATCTGAGTGGCCCCTTTTCCTCTTCATCCCCAGCCTTAACCCCATACATCTCGTTTTCCTGTGTCGCAGCAAGTCCAGCGTCTCCAAGACTTGGCTCCGTCCTCCCTTTTTAAACCCTTAAAAGAAAAGGCCAAGTTTTAACTTTTTACCTTCAAGTCGTGGAGACACCAAAGATATGTAGGCTATAGGTTAAAAAGGAGGGGGGGGATCACGTAGGTCCCACTGGCCTTGGACCCACCTCTTGTCCTCCCGCTAGATCTCAAAGCTTAAAGAGACAGTCCTTATGTGGCAAGAAGTGTTGACTATTGTTGTTTTCATACTTCTTCTGGTTATAATACTTTTGTCTTTCCTATACTACAGGCCCCCAGGTCATGAATTTATCTGTCTGTGCTGGGTTTACTATTTCTGCTCAAACCTTGTTAAATTGCCTCCAGAATGGGAAACTCTTCTTCCCAGCCTCATAAAGACTGGAGCCCTCTCCAATGTATGTTACAAAATTTCTCCCTGGGTTTCCCAGAGGATTATGGGGTCCACCTTAAAAAAGGCAAACTCCGGACACTCTGTGAAGTAAAATGGCCACAGTCTGGAACTGGGTGGCCCCCAGAAGGGTCACTGAATCTCACAGCTGTTCAGGTTGTGTGGCGGGTCATTGCTGGAACTCCCAGTCACCCTGATCAATTTCCCTACATTGATCAATGCCTGAGCTTGGTCCGGAGCCCTTCCCCTTGGCTCCGCTCATGCACCGTTCATAATCCTACCTCCAAGGTCCTTTTAAGCCAGACCACACTTTTGTCCTGATCCTCAGCTCCCTTGGCTCCTCCTATATTGCCTCTCTCTGAAGAAGAGGAAAGTTTTCTTTACACAGTTCCACCGCCTTATAACCCTCCTGCTCCCCCAGAATCTTCCCTTGTCCCCTTGACTACATCTCCTGTGGTGTCCCTTCCTATTGCTTCCTGATTGTGGCCATGGCAGGAGGAGGTAGCCCCCCTCCTCCTGCTGAGAGAGGCACAAATCCCTTCGGGTGATGAGCGCTCAGCTCCATTCTTAATTTATGTCCCTTTCTCTACTTCTGACCTGTACAACTGGAAGGCTCATAATCCCCTCTTCTCTGAAAAGCCCCAGGTTCTGACCTCACTGATGGAGTCCGTGCTCCGGACTCACCAGCCCACCTGGGATGATTGTCAGCAACTCCTTTTAACCCTCTTCACCTCTGAAGAGAGGGATCGTATCCGAAGAGAAGCCAGAAAGTATTTCCATACATCAGCCAGTAGACCCGAGGGGGAAGCCCAAAACTTCCTCGAGGAGGTTTTTCCCTCTACCTGGCCTAACTGGGATCCTAACTCCTCAGGTGGAAGGAGGGCTTTAGATGGTTTTCACCGGTATCTCCTTGTGGGCATCAAGGGAGCTGCTCAAAAACCCATGAATCTGTCTAAGACAACTGAAGTTGTCCAGGGGCCTGATGAGTCACCTGGAGCATTTTTAGAACGCCTCCAGGAGGCCTACTGGATTTACACCCCTTTGACCCGGCGTCTCCCTAGAATAGCAATGCATTAATTTGGCATTTGTGGCTCAGGCAGCTCCTGATATTAAAAGAAAATTGCAAAAGCTGGAGGGATTTGCTGGAATGAACATTAGCCAGCTTTTAGAAGTACCCAGAAAGTTTTTGACAATCGAGAGTTTGAAAAACAAAAATAGGCAGCTGCGGCAGCTGAAAAGGCCACTGAGAAAGCATCCAAAAGACAAGCGAAAATCTTAGTGGCGGCCATCCAGGAAGCCTAAAAGGAAGGGACCCCATCACAGAGCACTAGCCAGGGGACCCTGGCTAGCAAAGCATCATCCACTGGTAGTTGTAGAACTTCTGGCCACTGCCATGCCAGTCCAGGTAAAACAGTATCCTATGAGTCAGCGGGCTACAGAAGGGATCGATCCCCATATTCAGTGACTATTACAAGCTGGCATACTCACACCATGTCAGTCTGCCTGAAATACTCCATTTTTGCCAGTCCAGAAACCCAGAACAAATGATTACCGGCCTGTACAGGACTTGAGGGAGGTTAACAAGCAGACAGTTACTGTCCATCCAACTGTCCCCAACTCTTATACTTTACTCAGCCTGCTCCCACCAGAACATACAGTATACACTGTCCTTGACTTACAGGATGCCTTCTTTGCTATTCCTCTGGCCCCCAAAAGCCAACCTATCTTTGCTTTTGAATGGACAGATCCTGGCTCAGAAGACACCATCCCATTAAGTTGGACTCGGTTACCTCAAGGCTTTAAAAATCCCCCCACCTTTTTTGGGGAAGCCCTCCAACAGGATCTTATGCCATTCCGAGCCAGTCACCCCAATTGTGCTCTTCTTCAGTACGTAGACAACTTTTATCAGCTACTGAAACTACTGACAGCTGCCTGCAATATACTAGGGACCTACTTTACCTCCTTCAGGAGCTTGGGTATTGGGTCTCAGCCAAAAAGGCCCAGCTTTTTCTTCCCAGAGTGTCCTACCTAAGGTACAAGATAAACAAAGGAAAAAGAGCACTCACCAGCGCCCGGAAGGAAGCCATCTTGCGAATCCCCACTCCCACCACCAAGAGGCAGACATTACCACACCTGTCCATGACTGCCAAGAACTGTTGGAGACTACAGAAACCGGCCGACCTCATCTGCAGGTTGTGCCTTTAAAGGAGGCAGACGCCACCGTGTTTAAAGACAGTAGCAGTTTTCTTGAGCAGGGAGTTTGAAAGGTTGGTGCTGCCGTCACTATGAAGATGGATATACTGTAGGCCCAAGCACTGCCAGCAGGTGGCTGTAATTCACTGCAAAGGAAATCAAAAAGAAGACATGGCCATTGCCCGTGGTAACCAAAGAGCAGACTCTACAGCCCAGGAAGCAGCTTGACTCCCAGTCGCGCCTCTGACCCTGCTGCCTGCAGTGTCCTTTCCACAACCTGACTTGCCAGATCATCCAAAATATTCCCCAGAGGAGGAAAAACAGGCTTCAGATCTTCAGGCCAGTAAAAATAAGGAAGTCTCTCCAACAGGTACAAGACATCATCCAGCCACTTGTCCAGGGAGCTCACCCTAATCCAGTTCCTGACCAGACGGGGCCCTGCCACTCTTTACAGCTGGGTGACCTGGTGTACGTTAAAAAGTTTCAGAAAGAAGGATTCACTGCTACCTGGAAAGGACCTCATACCGTCATCCTCAACACACCAACAGCTCTGAAAGTGGATGGCATTCCAGCTGGGATTCATCACTCTCACATCAAAAAGGCCAACAGAGCCCAACAAGAAACATGGGTCCCAAAGCCTGGGCCAGGCTCCTTAAAACTGTGCCTAAGTCAACTGAAGCCATCAGATTAATTCTTTTTATTTACCTCTATTGTTTGTTTCTGCCCATTATGCTTTTGCCCCATCCTACTCTTTCCTCCTCACTTCTTTCACAACAGGACGTGTGTCTGCAAACACTACTTGGAAGGCAGGAACCTCCAAGGAAGTCTCTTTTGCAGTCGATTTATGTGCTTTGTTCCCAGGGCCTGCCCGTGCCCCATGAAGAACAATGCAATCTGCCTGTCATAGCAGCAGGGAACATCGACCTTGCTGCGGGATTTGGACACTCCCAAAGCCAGACTGGATGTGAAAATTCCAAAGGTGCAGAAAAGGACTTCAGAATGTTGACTTTTACCTCTGTCCTGGAAATCACCCTGACTCTAGTTGTCGAGATTCTTACCAGTTTTTCTGCCCTGACTGGACATGTGTAACTTTGGCCACCTACTCTGGGGGATCAACCCAATCTTCAACCCTTTCCATTTAGCTCAGTGATATTATGGCATGTCATAGGGATTAAGGCTTTATAGCCCAGGATTTGATGTTGGAACTATGTTCACCATCCAAAAAAAAATCCTGGTCCCATGGAGCCCTCCTAAGCCAATCAGGCCTTTAACTCATTTAGGTGACCCTGTGTTCCAAAAATACCCAGACAAGGTCGATTTAACTGTCCCACTGCCACTCCTGGTTCGCAAACCTCAGCTGCAATGACAGCACCTCCAACCCAGCCTGAAGTCCATTCTAGGCGGGGTACATCACCTCCTCAATCTCACCTAGCCTAAACTAGCCCAAGATTGTTGGTTGTGCCTAAAGGCCAAACCTCCATGTTATGTTGGATTAGGAGTAGAAGCCGCACTTAAAATTGGCTCTCTTTCTTGTCATACACGCCCCCATGCCCTCACATTAAGAGACGTGTCTGGAAAGGCTTCTTGTCTAATTAGCACTGGATATAACTTATCTGCTTCTCCCTTTCAAGCTACCTGTAATCAGTCTATGCTTACCTCCTTAAGCACCTCAGTCTCGACCAGGCACCTAACAATACCTGGTTAGCCTGCACTTCAGGTCTCACTCGCTGCATCAATGGGACTGAACCAGGACCTCTCCTGTCTGTGTTGGCTCATATACTCCCCCAGGTCTATGTGAATAGTGGGCCAGAAGGACAACTTATCATTTCTCCCCCTGAATTACACCAAGCCGCGCTACTCCTTGTACCCCTCCTGGCCAGCCTTAGCATAGCTGGATCAGCAGCCGTCGGCACGGCTGCCCTGGTTCAGGGAGAAACTGGACTAATGTCCCTGTCTCAACAAGTAGATGCTGATTTAAGTAATCTTCAATCAGCCATAAATATACTACATACCCAAGTGAAGTCTCTAGCTGAAGTAGCTCTTCAAAACCGCCAAGACTTAGATCTGCTATTTCTCTCTCAATGAGGATTATGTGCCGCTCTAAGAAAGAGCTGTTACTTCTATGCCAATCAGTCTAAAGTCATAAAAGATACTCTCCAAAAAGTTCTGTTACTTCTATGCCAATCAGTCTAAAGTCATAAAAGATACTCTCCAAAAAGTTCAAGAAAACCTAGATAGACACCAGCAAGAACGAGAAAATAACACCCCCCGGTACCAAAACATGTTTAACTGGAATCCGTGGCTAATTACTTAATCACTAGGTTAGCTGGACCCCTTCTCCTCCTATTGTTAGGCTTAGTCTGAGAGCCTTGTATATTAAATTGGTTTCTTAACTTTGCAAAACAACGCATAGCTTCTTTCAAGCTTACATATCTTAAAATGCAATAAAATCCCCTCGTTATAACTGAGGAATCAATGATTTGATTCCCAAAAACACAATGGGGAATGTGATACCCCACCTTGTTTTAACCTGAATTGACGCTCCCTTAGCTGAGAGCCAGACAGACTCCATCTTGGCTCCTTCACTTACAGTTTCTTACCCAACCCCTTCCTCAAGGACCTAACTTGTGCAAGCAGACTCCCGGCACATCCAAGGATGCAATTAACTGATAAGATACTGTGGCAAGCGATATCTGCAGTTCCTAGAAATTCGTCCGGTTGATAACACTCAAAGCCCCACAACTATCACCTCGTGATAGATTTAAAGCCCCTGCACCTGGAACTGTTTGCTTTCCTGTAACTATTCTTTTAACTTTTTGCTTGCTTTACTTATCTAAGATTGTTTTAACTAGACTCCTCCCCTTCCCTTTCTAAACCAAAGTATAAAAGAAAATCTAGCCCCTTCTTCGGGGCTGAGAGAATTTTGAGCACTAGCCGTCTCTCAGTTGCCGGCTAATAAAGGACTCTTGAATTCGTCTCAGAGTGTGGCGTTTCTCTGTAACTCGCTCAGTTACAACATGTGAGCCCTACAATTATTCCTGCTTACAATGTAGAAGAAAAATAAGTATATATGGCGACCATTGTGGGTATAATTTAGGTGGGATAATAGGAGAGAGGAGAGAGGCAGAGATTTGCAGAACTCTCCGTGTAAATCTTTGGCTAAGTCCTGATCTGCACAAGCATGACCAGACACTACCTGAGGTTTAGAAAGGAACCCCTACAAAGCAATGTCCCAATTATTTGAGCTCATCCAGGGCTGGGAACTGTGTGTTCACCTGCCAGTGCGGAACACCTATTAGTATAGAAAACACCAGATAGAAAGGTATACCTAAAGAATGAGGCTGACAGACTCAAGGCTGTTCTGGTCTTATACTAAAAAAGTTTAAAAGAGAAAGACCCAGTGCCAAGCAGGCAAGAGAAAAGCCTGCTGCTAAGTAATTTTATTGAATGGCATACCAAGGTCCAACATTGTTTAAAGCGATACAAACAAATACAACATTCAATGATGTAAAATTCAGTGTCTGGCATCCAATAAATAATAACCATGCACACAAAGAAGTAGTGATATAAAAATCATTAACCAGAAGAGTGAATTGAGAAGCACAGAAATGATGAAAATGATGAAATTAGTGGACAAATATGCTGTATAGCTTTTATAACTATCCAGCATTTGTTTGGGGAAAATAAAACTTGATAATGAGAAATAGTACATATATATATATACACACACATATATATACAAATATATATACACACACACATATATATATTTGTGGTTTCTACTCCAACATCTAAAGACCTTGTTACTCCTATCCTCACAACAACAGAAAGTTGAACAAACTGAAAATCAGTAACTCTTCTTAGATCCATCAGAGAATTGAGTTCATAGGGCTAAAGCAATGCCCCCAAAACTGGAGACACAGCAAATACAGAGGATCAGATTTTGAGAAGCAGAAGCCACTGGAGCCAGCAACTGATAGGTGAACAGTGATTAACAAATTGCTGGAGGCTAATGGTGGACAAGCTTGAGTCTTTTTTTTTTTTTTTTTTTTTACAACTTTAAGTTCTAGGGTACATGTGCATAACGTGCAGGTTTGTTACATATGTATACTTGTGCCATGTTGGTGTGCTGCACCCATCAACTCGTCAGCACCCATCAACTTAAAAACTCCTGGGAGCCCAGTCTTATCATGGGAGCAGCACCCGTATTTTCATGAGATTTACCTCCAGGAGACCCACCAGACTCTCATGATGAAGACTGGAGAACAATTATCTCATGCTTCAGGCAGGAAGAGGGGGAAAATAATCATTCTAAGACATACCCAAGGAAACATAGGCATTCTGAAATAAGCCCAGAGTATTCTGTGCTACGTAACAAAAGCCTGACCTCAGGAAACTACCAAATCGTATGTGACTTGTGAGAAGAACTAGTCAGTCGGTTCCATCTAGCCTTCCTATCTCAAATAAAGGTGTTGTACCCGAGCGAGTTAGAGAAATGCCACACTTTGAGACAAATTTAAGAGTCCTTTATTAGCCGGCGACTGAGAGACGGCCAAGAGACGGCTAATGCTCAAAATTCTCTTGGCCCCTAGGAAGGGGTTTGATTTTCTTTTATATTTCGGGTTAGGAAGGGGAGGGGGAGCTCAGTTGCAACAACAATTCTACAGAAGTAAAAACATGTACAAAGTTTAAAAAAATAAGACAAATGATTACAGAGAAACAGTTTCCAGGTGTAAGGGCTCTAAATCTTTCATAAGATGTTATATACGTGGGCTCTGTCAGACACAAACTCAAGGCTTTACGGTGTTATCTCTTGAGCAAAATCCTGGGAACTTCATACTTTGCTTGCTTCAGTACCTTATCAGTTAATTGGACTCTTTGATATGTTGAGAGTCTGCTTACACAAGTTAACTCCTTGAGGAAGGGGGTGGGTGGGGAGTCCCTGAAGCCTTGCCAATGACACAGCCAAATGGAGTTCGTCCGGCTTTCTCAGCTAAGGGAGAGCTTATTCATGTGGAAACAAGGCTAGGAGATTAAGGGAGAAAGGGAAAGTCTAAAAACAAAGTTAGTAAAAAAGCAAGGTTAGGTATTATATTCCCCACTTGTGTTTTTGGGGGAATCAAATCATTGATTCCTCAGTTATAACAAGGGGGTCATATTGAGTTTTAAGACACATAAGTTTGACAGAAGCTGTGCGTTGCTTTGCAAAGTTAACAAACCAATTTAATATACAAGGCCCAAAAATTAAGCTTAACAGTAGGATGAGGAGGGGTCCGGCTAACGCAGTGATTAAAGTAGTTAGCCATGGGTTACAGATGAACATGCTTTGATGCCAGGGGATGTTATTTTCTCGTTCTTGCTGACATCTATCCAGATTTTCTCGAACCTTTTGAAGAGTATCTTTTACGACTCCAGATTGATTGGCATAGAAGCAACAACTGTCTCCCAGATCTGCGCATAAACCTCCTTGAGAGAGGAATAGTAGATCCAAGCCTTGGCGGTTTTGAAGAACTACTTCAGCCAGAGACTCTACCTGGGAATGTAGTATATCTATGGCAGACCGGAGGTTACTTAAATCAGAATCTACCTGTTGAGATAGGGACATTAGTCCAGTTTCCCCTTGAACCAAGGCAGCCATACTGATAGCTGCTGATCGGGCTATGCTAAGGCCAGCCAAGAGGGGAACTAGGAGCGGGGTGGCGTGGTGGAACCTGGGATGTAACTCAGGGGGAGCGATGAGAACTTGTCCTTCTGGTCCACTGTACACGTATACCTCGGGAAGTACATGAACTAACACGCACAGGAGAGGTCCTGGTTCAGTCCCGTTAATGCAGCGAGTGAGACCTGAGGTGCAGGCCAACCAGGTATTGTTAGGCGCTTGGTAAGAGACTGAGGTGCTTATGGAAGTAAGCAGGGACTGATTACAAGCAGCCTGAAAAGGAGAAGCAGATAAGTTATACCCAATACTAATTAGACACGAAGCATTTCCAGACACATCTCCTAGTGTGAGAGCACGGGGTCGTGCACGACAGGATAGAGGGCCATGTTTAAGTGTGGCTTCTACTCCTAATCCTACATAAAAAGGGGGCTTTGCTTTTAAACATAGCCAGCAATCTTGAGCTAGTTTAGGCTGGGTGAGGTTAAGGAGGTGATGTACTCTGCCTAGTATAGACATCAGGCTGGGTTGAAAATGTTGTCGTTTTAGCTGGGGTTTAGGAACTAAGAATGGCGGTAGAACAGTTAAATCAACTTTGTCAGGGTGCTTTTGGAACACAGGGTCACCTAGATCAGTTAATGGCCCGATTGGCTTAGGAGGGCTCTCTGAGACCAGAATTTTCTTTTGGATGGTGAACATAGTCCCAATATCAAATCCTGGGATATAAAGTCTTAATCCCCATGACATGCCGTAATACCATTGAGCTGAATTAGGGTCATGGACAGTTATAGTAAGAGGATTACAATTTTTTCTAGTACACAATCTAGGACGAGAAGCACGACTTATGGAAAGAGTTGAAGATCGGGTTGATCCTCCAGAGTAAGTGGCTAAAGTTACACATGTCCAATCAGGGCAGAAAAACTGGTAAGTATCTCGACAGCTAGAGTCAGGGTGATTTCCAGGACAGAGATAAAAGTCAGTATTTTGGAGTCCTTTTTCTGCACCTCTGGAGCTTCCACATCCAGTCTGGCTCCCAGAGTGTCCAAATCCTGCCGCAAGGTCGACACTTCCCGCCCCTGTGACCGGCAGATTGCGTTGCTCTTCCTGGGTGCGGGCTGGTTCTGGAAACAGCACACATAAATCAACTGCAAGGGAGACGTCCTTGGAGGTACCTGCCCTCCAAGTAGTGTTTGCAAATACACGTCCTGTCGTGAAAGAGGTGAGGAGAAAGGAATAGGAAGGCACAGAGGACATGATAGGCAAAAACAAACAGGAGAGGTAAATAAAAAGAATTAATCTAAGAGCTTCACCCGACTTAGGTGCAGTTTCAAGGGGCCTGACCCAGGCTTGAGGACCCATGTTTCTAGTTGGGCTCTGTTGGCCTGTCTGATGCGGGAGTGATGAATCCAAGCAGGAATGCCGTCCACCTTCACAGCCGTTGGCGTGGTGAGGATGACAGTGTGTGTGTGGTACCTTCCAAGCAGGAGTGAGTCCTTCTCTCTGAAACTTCTTGATTTTTATTGGCTCCGAGATCTGAAGCCAGTTTTTCTTCTGTTGAGTACGTGGGATTGTCAAGCAGATCTGGCTGTGAAAAGGATACTGCGGGTAGTAAGTTTAGAGGCGTGACTAGAAGTCAGGTTGAGTCCCAAGCCTCTGAGTCAGCTTTCTGGTTACCACGGGCAACGGCCGTGTTTTCTCTTTGATGTTCTTTGCAGTGGATCACAGCTACCTGCTGGGGGAGCCACAGGGCTTCAAGCAGAGCTAGAATTTCTCCTTTGTTTTTGATAGTCTTTCCTGCCGAGGTAAGTAGCCCGCGTTCCTGATAGATGGCTCCATGTACACAGTACAGTAGCAAAGGCGTACCTGCTGTCAGTGTAAATGTTAATACTTTTATCCTTACCCCATCGGAGAGCCTGAGTGAGGGCAATCAATTCCGCTTTTTGTGCTGAGATGTTTGCTGGCAAAGCCTGGGCCCATAGCACATCTGTCTCCGTAGTAACGGCTGCACCAGCCTTTCATACCCCCTGCTGGAGGAAGCTGCTACTGTCTGTAAACACGGTGGCGTGCGTCCGCCTTCTTTAGGGGCGCATCTTGGAGATCAGGTCGGCCAGTTTCTGTAGTTCCTGACAGTCATGGACAGGAGTAGTGAAGTCTGGATCAGGGAGTAGAGTAGCTGGATTGAGACATCTTGAAGGAAAGTCAGACAAGGCTGATCTAACAGTAAACCCTGATACTGCAGTATGAGGGGCCGTAAGGGTTAAACTTTGGCCCAGAATTAACTTAGCCTCTTGGACTAGGTTTGCCGTAGCCGCTATGGCTTGCAGACAACTTGATTATCCAGAGGCCACAGGATCCAGCCTCTTAGACAAATAGGCTACCAGGCGTCTCCAGGGTCCTAAAGCCTGAGTAAGCACCCCTTTAGCAACTCCCTGGCTTTCGTGGACAGACAAGTGAAACAGCTTTGAGATATTCGGGAAGGCTAGAGCAGGGGCTTCAGTTAATGCCTTTTTCAGGTTTTGAAAAGCCCGTTCTTCTGTGTCTGTCCAAACTAGCGGGTCATTCCCTCCTGTAGCAGTGTACAGGGGCTTGGCAATCTCCGCGAACCCCAATATCCAGAGGTGACAATATCCCACAGCCCCCAGGAATTCACGTACCTGTCTCTTGGTGGTGGTGGTGGGAGTGGGAATTCATAGGATGGTTTCTTTTCGGGCACCAGTGAGTGCCCTTTTTCCTTGGTTTATCTTGCATCCCAGGTAGGACACTCTGGGAAGACAAATCTGGGCCTTTTTGGCTGAGACTCCACACCAGAGCTCCTGAAGGAGGTAAAGCAGGTCTCTAGTATGTTGCAGGCAACTGTCCATAGTTTCAGGAGCTAATAAAAGTTCATGTACATATTGATGAAGAGTACAGTTAGGGTGGCTAGCTCGGCATGGTGTAAGATCTTGCTGGAGAGCCCCTCCAAAAACGGTTGGGGAGTTTTTAAAACCCTGAGGTAATCGAGTCCAAGTCAATTGGGTAGTGTCCCCAGAGCTAGGATCTGTCCATTCAAACGCAAAGATCGGCTGGCTCTTGGGGGCCAGAGGAATAGCAAAAAAAGCATCCTTTAGGTCAAGGACAGTGTATACTGTATGTTCTGGCAGGAGCAGGCTAAGTAGAGTATAAGGATTAGGGACGGTTGGATGGACAGTAACAGTCAATTTGTTAACTTCCCTTAAGTCTTGTACCGCCCAGTAATCATTCGTTCCAGGTTTCTGGACTGGCAAAAATGGAGTATTCCAGGCAGACTGACATGGTGTGAGCATGCCAGCTTGTAACAGTCGCTGAATATGGGGATTAATTCCCTGCCTAGCCGGCTGACACATGGGATATTGTTTCACCTGGACCGGCATGGCGGTGGCCAGGAGTTCTACAACCACTGGTGGATGGTGTTTAGCCAGTCCTAGGGAGTTTGACTTGGCCCAAACTCGGGAAAAGAGTGTAAGTCCAACAGGAGAGGATCAGTACTATTTTCCAGTGGTTGTGATGGCGAAACTAAAAGGTATTCCTCCGACAGAGGGGTAGTTAGCAGGAGTTGAGCAGTGGGGGGCGCTGTATTTCCTAGTGTGAGGTGAGCCTGCTGAGCTGAGAAGATAGAAGCCTATAACTTATGGAGCAGGTCTCATCCGAGGAGAGGAAAAGGACACTCTGGAACCACAAGAAATGAGTGAGTCACTCTTTCCTGTCCCAAGCTCACTTCTCATGAGTGTGTGACAGGATATTCTTGAATAGCTCCGATAGCTCCTTGTACAGCCACTCTCTTAGTGGAGACACTGCTCAAGGGGGTCTGCAGTACCGAATGCTCTACCCCGGTAGCTACTAGAAAGCATACAGGCTGGTCTCCCCAATGTAGCAGTCACCATGAGCTCCTGGGGGCCAAGAGCAAGGGAGCCCTGGCCCCGTCAGTCTTCAGGCTCTTCCGTAATGGGGAGGGTAAGGACCTTTTTCTTTTCTAATTTTTCCTCTGGCTGAAGCGGGCATTCCTTTTTCCAGTGTCCAGTCTGCTTGCAATAAGTACATTAGTCCTTCCTTAAGCGGGGCTGTCCACCTCTTTTTCCCTTCTGGTGGCGGAAAAAGGTTCCAAGGGAGCAGGATGGTTATAAGGCAGCAGGACTGGGTCGGGGAGACTCTCCTCTTCATCAGAGGGAGGCAATACAGGGGGAGCCGAACTGGCTAAGGGTCGAGACGAAAATGCGGTCTGGCTCAAAACGACCTTGGAGGCAGAATTATGAATGGTGCATGAGCGGAACCATGGAGGGGGGCTCCTGATCAAACTCAGCCATTGGTCAATGTAGGGAAACTGATCAGGGTGGCCGGGAGCTTCAGTAACAACCCACCACACAGCCTGAACAATTGCGAGGTTCAGTGACCCTACTGGGGGCCACCCGACTCCAAACTTTGGCCATTCTACTTCGCAGAGTGTCCAGAGCTTGCCTTTTATTAAGGCAGACCCCATAGTCCCCTGAGAAGCCTAGAGAAAAATTCTGCAACATACATTGGAGAGGGCTCCAATCCTTACAAGGCTGGAAAGAGGAGTTTCCCATTTTTGGAGGCAATTTAACAAGGTTTGAGCAGAGATATTAAACCCAGCACGGACAGAGAAACTCACTCCCTGGTGGGCGGAGTATCGGAAGAACAGAATTAACATAACCAGAAGGAGCAAAAAGACCACAATTGCTAATGCCACTTCCCACATTTTGGTTAACTGTAGTTTTAAGATTGAGGGAGGAGGACTGGAGGCCGACCCCAAGGTCTCCTTGACTGGACGGACCTAGGTGTCCTTCCTCTTTCCCTGGACCTGTAGCCTAAATACTTTTGGTGTCTCCATGACTCAAAGGCAAATAGCCCAAACTCAGCCTTTTCTTTCAAGGGTTTGAGGAGTGACAGCAGAGCCACATCCTGGAGTTGCTAGACTTGCTGTGACACCGGAAAATGAGAGGTACAGGGTAAGGTGTGGGGATAAGGAGGAAAAGGGCCACTCAGATCTTTCCTAAGGTAGGAGAGTAGCCACCGAGGAATAGAATAAGAGTCTAACCAAAGTAAAGCAGTGTGGGCATAGGTTTCTCTGCACAGTGCCCTATTTAAGGGCACAG
This sequence comes from Macaca fascicularis, assembly GCF_037993035.2. NCBI lineage: Eukaryota > Metazoa > Chordata > Mammalia > Primates > Cercopithecidae > Macaca > Macaca fascicularis. Next base: position 41,882,064 of record NC_088393.1, on the reverse strand, counting down.
GAAAAGTTACAGGATGACAAAAGAGATGAGCAAGGAGGTCTGCAGGGTGGCTATTTTGAACCCACCACAGGTTTAGTCTGGGGTGGCCCAGTCACTTGGACATGGGGTGTGACTATCTAAATGCCAGCAACCTTCACGGTGCCAGAAATCCCAATCAGGTGAATGTTCTTCACATTCGTTTCCATAACAACACCTGATTTGTTTCTGACAGAAAAGGCAGGACTGTGGTGGCCAGCCTAAACGATTGATGAGAAATTTAACCTCCTGTGATAAAAAATCAACACTAAGGACCTTGAAGAAATTCTTGCCCAGACGTCTTGGGCAATATCGACGACCTGACATACGAAACTTTGACAACCATTAAATAGAACAATAGACACCGAGCAGGACAATAAACATAAAACAAACTATAGACCCTAGGGTATATAAACAATTATAGCAGTTTTTTTTTCTTTAGACAGACAAGGGGAGGGGGTCCCGTGTTGGGATCAGATGCCCGCCTGGCCACTCCCCTGAGGGGACTTGGGCTCCTCTTAGCATTGGCGGGCCGGTATAAACCCCCGGCTTGGATCGAGCTATGCCCAATGCTGCCTTAAGCCTTATGAGGTCACCACGGAACTGCAGGTGAGGGCCCACTCAAACTCCGTAGCTTTCACCATGGAGCTACAAACTGGAGATCCATAAGCATGCCCCTGGACTCCTCAGTCATACACACATTCACTCAGAGTTTATAACAATATTATATATATATATATATATATATTTTTTTCCATTTTAAACAAAAGGTCTCGGGAGACCCGAACGAGAAGAGGAGGTAGTGGGAGTGATAGAGAAAGGGGGAGAAAGAGAGAGAAAGAAAGAGGAAGAGAGTGAGAGACTAGTCTTAATGGAGAGGCCAGCCTGCCAGAAACCAAGACTCGATCCTCCAGCATCCTGGAGTATGGATAGTCAAAGAGAGGGATGCCCTCGTCAGGGCTGCCCCCCTCTCACCAAATCGAAGTCAAATCTGACTTACCTGACCCCGGGGTCAGAAGCTGAGGACTCAGAGGTTGAATTTTTGTCAGCACACACACACGGTAGTCGATCTGCTCTCCTCCGGAAGACGGTCGCCTTTCAGGGACCTGTAAAATTTCTTTTTCAGGTGGCACCCCCACCTATAAGCGGGCCATCCGACCAGGGGAGGCCGGAGCGAGCCCGGCTCTTGCCCAGTGGTGAAGTAGATCTCGCTGGGGCCTCCAAATGTTGTACCTGAGCGAGTTAGAGCAACGCCACACTTTAAGACAAATTTAAGAGTCCTTTATTAGCCGGTGACCGAGAGACAGCTAATGCTCAAAATTCTCTCGGCCCTGAAGAAGGGGCTTGTTCTTTTTTTTTTTTTTTTTTTTTTTTTGAGACGGAGTCTCGCTCTGTCGCCCAGGCTGGAGTGCAGTGGCCGGATCTCAGCTCACTGCAAGCTCTGCCTCCCGGGTTCACGCCATTCTCCTGCCTCAGCCTCCCGAGTAGCTGGGACTACAGGCGCCCGCCACCTCACCCAGCTAATTTTTTTTTGTATTTTTAGTAGAGACGGGGTTTCACCGTGTTAGCCAGGGTGGTCTTGATCTTGACCTCGTGATCTGCCCGTCTTGGCCTCCCAAAGTGCTGGGATTACAGGCTTGAGCCACCGCGCCCGGCCTTGATTTTCTTTTATATTTCGGGTTAGGAAGGGGAGGGGGAGCTCAGTTGCAACAATTCTACAGAAGTAAAAACATGTAAAAAGTTTAAAAAAAAAAAAAAAGACAAATGATTACAGAGAAACAGTTTCCAGGTGCAAGGGCTCTAGCTCTTTCATAAGATGTTATATATGTGGGCTCTGCCAAACACAAACTCAAGGCTTTATTTATGGTGTTATCTCTTGAGCAAAATCCTGGGAACTTCATACATTGCTTGCTTCAGTACCTTATCAGTTAATTAGACTCTTTGATATGTTGACAGTCTGCTTACAAGTTAACTCCTTGAGGAAGGGGGTAGGTAAGGAGTCCTTGAAGCCTTGCAAATGATGGAGCCAAAAGGAGTTCATCCAGCTTTCTCAGCTAAGGGAGAGCTTATTCATGTGGAAACAAGGCTAGGAGATTAAGGGAGAAAGGGAGAGTCTAAAAACAAAGTTAGTAAAAAAGCAAGGTTAGGTATTACAAAGGGAGAAAAGAAAGCTAAGAAATTTTTCTGAAGGTCAGCCCAGGGACTCAGTCTCACTGATAAAACTGAGATGTAATCATGAGATTAAAAAATGCTGCCTCTCCACAATACCTTATCACCACATCAACAGGTCTGCAGTATAATAACAGCAGATGGGCCAGGCGCAGTGGCCCATGCCTGTAATCCCAGCACTTTGGGAGGCTGAGGTGGGTGGATTACTTGAGGTCAGGAGTTCAAGACCAGCCTGGCCAACACATCGAAACTCTGTCTCTACTAAAAATACAAAAATTAGCTGAGCGTGGTGGTATGTATCTGTAATTCCAGCTACTCAGAAAACTGAGGCAAGAGAATCACTTGATCCTGGGAGGCAGAAGTTGCAGTGAACCAAGATTGCACCACTACACTCCAGCCTGGGTGATGGAGGGATACCTTATTTCAAAAAATAATAAAATAAATAATAATAATAATAAAAAACAGTAGATGGTAACTGATAGAGCTGCAAGACACAGACAGGAATTTCTAGGGAAACCCACAGACAACAGCAGAGATACCAATAAGGATATTAGAGGAAATTTAATCCCCCGAAATCTACTGCTACAGCAAATAATAAACAGCCAAAATTCTAGCCAGATAAACACAAAACCTCGCAGGAAAGTCCTATTAACTTTAGTTCATATTACCCAATACATCATGTCTGGCTATCAACAAAAATAGCATAACATGATAAAAGGTAAAGGCTCTAGACTGAGTTGTGTACATCCCTCCCCACCAAATTCATGTTAAAACCCTAATCCCCAATGTGATTGTATTGGAGACAGACTTTAAAGAGGTAATTAAGGTTAAATGAGGTGTAAGGATGGATCCCTAAACAAATAAGATTAGAGTACTTATAGGAAAAGGAAGAGAAACCCAGGGTGTGTGCTCACAGACTGAAGGCCATGTCAAGACACAGCAAGAAGGCAGCCATCTGCATGCCTGCAAGAGAGTCCTCACCAAAACCCAACTCTGCTGACATCTTGATCTAGGCGTTCCATTCTCCAGGATTATGAGCAAATAAATTTCTTTTGTTTATGTCATTCAGTCTGTGGCATTCTGTTAAGAAGAATAACCCAAGAAAACTAACGCATCAGGAAGAAACACATTAGGAAGAGACAAAGCAGCTGTCACAACAAGACGCTGGGGCAGAGAGGTTGGAATTATCACACCAGGATTTTAAGTTGTAATTAATATGCTAAGGATTCTAATGGAAAAAGTGGCCAACAGGCAAGAACACATGTGTAATGTAAGCAGAGAGATGCAAACACTAAAAAAAAAAAAAAAAAAAAATCAAAAAGAAATGCTAATGCCGGGCGCGGTGGCTCACGCCTGTAATCCCAGCACTTTGGGAGGCCGAGGCGGGCGGATCACAAGGTCAGGAGATTGAGACCACGGTGAAACCCCGTTTCTACTAAAAATACAAAAACTTAGCCGGGCACGGTGGCGGGCGCCTGTAGTCCCAGCTACTCAGGAGGCTGAGGCAGGAGAATGGCGTGAACCCGGGAGGCGGAGCTTGCAGTGAGCCGAGATTGCGCCACTGCATTCCAGCCTGGGCGACAGAGCGAGACTCTGTCTCAAAAAAAAAAAAAAAAAAAAAAAAAAGAAATGCTAGAAATAAAAAACACTGTTAACAGAAATGAAGAATGTCTTTGATGGGCTTATCAACAGACTACAGAAGGTCAAGGAAAGAATCTGTGAGTGTGAAACATGTTGATAGAAACTTCCCAAACTGGAAAGCAAAAAGAGAGAGAAAAGGAGAGAGCGAGGGAGGGAACTGAAACAGAACATCCAAGAACTATGGACAGTTATAAAAGATGTAGGGCATAATGAGAATGAATCCTAGAGGAGGAGAGAAAGGAGCAGAAAACCTATTTGAAGTGATAATGACTGAAAGTCTTCCAAACTTACTGGCAGACATCAAAAAGCACAGACATAGGAAGTTGAGAGAAGATCAAGCAAGATTGTGATACGACATACATTTGGTTTTTGTCACCACTTCCTCTCGGAGTGCTGACACCCCTTGAATGTACTGAGTGACAGGAATGTCTTTTGTTATTAATAGTGAGCCCCACTGACGACACCTGAGTTTATGCTAAAGAGGTACTTAAGGTAGAGCATCTGGATAGCCTCAGGATGGGCTATAAGATATTGATGCTTCATGCAGTTGAATTTCTATTTATGATGGTCAATTGCATTATTCATCACACAATTTAACAATAAAAGTACATGTCCACTTTTCCTTGGTCATAGTCTCTGCATTAATTAAATTAAACTCTCCCTTTTCCAACCCTCATACTTTGGGCATTAATATAATACATTTTGCCCAGCTACATATTTTAGTTTATTTTTTTCATTTAGTTTATTTCCTATCTTTTAAGTTTTTATTCTTCTCTATACAGCATAAAATTCCTGATGGATTACTACACCTTAATGCTGTGGTCCCATCCATTGAGGCCTCCATAGCCAATATCCAATATTATTAAAATTGCTGATTCTATTCAGTCAACAACTGGTATATATTTTGCTTTTATAGATTTGGCTAACATGATCTGTTCAGTGCCAATTCCAACAGCCTCTCTACTGCAATTTATCTCCACCTCTGAAGGCATGCAACACACCTTTCCCAGGCTACCCAGAGGGTACCTCGTCAGCTTTGGCATCATGTACAATATTTGCAGACAAGATCTGAACTGCATCCGTCTTTCTTTCTCTAAGAGCACAGGTATGACATGATATTAATAACATGCTCCTCCCAGGAGACTCATTTGAAACATTCATTAAGGACATATAAGTCCAATCTTTTAGTACATTTTGGGTCCTGGTGGCAACATGTTCCACATTTACAAATTTTACTTCCAAATTAAAATCAGTAGCCCAGGCTGGAAGCAGTGGCTCATGCCTGTAATCCCAATACTTTGGGAGTCCAAGTGGGGAGGATCGCTTGAGTCAGGAGTTTGAGACCATCCTGGGCAAAATAGGGAGTCCCCATCTCTACTAAATGAAAATAATAATGAAAAACCCCTAGCTGGGCATGGTGGCATGCACCTGTGGTCCCAGCTTCTCAGGAGGCTGAGGTAGGAGGATTACTTGGGCCCAGGAGGTTGAGGCTACTGTGAGCTGTGATTGTGCCAGTGCACTCCAGTCTGGGTGACAGAGCAGAACCCTGTCTCAGAAAAAAAAAAATAGGTAGGTACTCCTGTTACTGCTCTCAAAGCCTCCTTCACTGTAGAGTTTTTGACAACCTCCTCTTATCCCTCCTGGAGCCTTTGACCACATATGATGGCCATAAATTGCCCAAGGACTTCTGATGCAAGAAATTTCCCTCTTGGCCTCATGCTATACATTCTTAAACAATAAATGATGGCTACTTACTGGGCTTTCCTGGAAATACAGAGACACAGACCCTGAGCCTGTGCCCCTCCATACCCAGCTGCTCATAATGCTTTGGGTCATGGACACAGCACCCCACAAGCTGGGCATGGCTACTGAGGCCTCCCTAGATAGGATGGAACCAAACCTAGGTCCTCTGGTATGTTCCACCTACAGGAGGGGGTGATCTCCTCTGTCCTCCAGTCCAAAACACAAACCCCTAAAGGCCTGTATCTCAACTCAGGCCTTAACTTATCTTCATAAATGTTTGCTCTTGTCCCCGTCCCATAAGTGCTGGAGGCCAGATTAAGGGCTCATACTCCCTTGTGACCCATTAACCATGAATTTTCCCACAGGCTAAGCAGCTGCTGTGCTGATCTGATATGGGACTCATTGGAACCTAAACTTCCACCAAAAAACAAATCAGAAACCTTGTCTCCCTTCATACACGACACTTTCTTCCATATCCTCAAATGGCAAAAGGAGCAAACAAGTTTGGGCCTCTTTTATGAGGACACTAATCCATTCACGAGAACTCCAGCCTCATGACTTAGTATCTCCTCAAAGGTCTCACCTCTTAATAGTATTAAACTGAGGATTTGGTTTCAACATATGAATTTGGTGGCAGGGGCAGGGGACAGACATTCACATCATAGCATGCCCTGAATCTTAAACAGCTTCAGCATCAACATAAACTGGCATTTATTCTCCCAAGTTCATATTCTAAAATGTGCCCTTGACCAGAAAAATCCCAACAGCAAAAATCACTGACTGTAAATACTGCATTATTTTAAATAGGAAAGGGACAGAAGGCAGCTAAGAACTAGTGGAAGGGAGTGGATTCAGTATTGCATGTAATGTTTTCCTTCTCCTTATTTCTCTCTCTCTCTCTGCCCCATTTTCTTTCTCAAGTGTCTGGCATAATATTTGTTTAAAACAGACTTGCTTATACCTGTGATTCTCTCTACCTCACACCCAATTTCTCCTTCTCAGTCTCTATACCAGTGCCTCTAACCTTTCTGCTAACAATGCAAGTCATGGTGTCACTAGAAAAGAGGTCTCGATCTAGACCCCAAGACAGGGTTCTTGGATCTGGTTCAGGAAGGAATTTAAGGTGAGTCATAGAGTGGAATGAAAGAAGCAAGTTTAGGCTGGGCAAGGCAGCTCACAACTGTAATCCCAGCACTTTGGAAGGCTGAGGCAGGCAGATCACAAGGTCAAGAGATTGAGACGATCCTGGCCAACATGATGAAACCCCATCTCTACTAAAAATACAAAAATTAGCTGGGCATGGTGGCGCATGCCTGTAGTTCCAGCTACTCAGGAGGCTGAGGCAGGAGAATCACTTGAACCTGGGAGGCAGAGGTTACAGTGAGCCGAGATCGCACCACTGCACTCCAACCTGGCAACAGAGCGAAACTCCATCTCAAAAAAACCAAAGGAAAGAAGCAAGTTTATTAGAAGCGACACCATTAGTGAGCAGCCCTCAGAAAGCAAGAGGGGGAATGCACTGGCTTTGTTTTAGGTTTTTCTTATATAGGGGTCTTATCTACAAAAAAACTAAGCTAAACTGTGTCTATGCGTGGGTGAGCAGGCACAATGACAAAATTTATTACTGTATTCATTTAAACTAGCCTTGACATTCTAGTGTGTAAATACATCAAAGCATAGCTATTATCTTGAAAGCATACATTGTTATGGGTACTGGGACATCTGGACTCTGCACTGTTGTAGGAGCGTCCCTGTAGGTATCTTTAGGCTGTTTCCTCAACTATAAACACCCCATGACTATGGCTCATGACCAGCAAGGAATGTACTTTGCTAGTCTCAAAATGGAGCTGTACTTAAGATGACATTCTTTGGCTTTGCTAGACTACTGCTTTCCCTACAATGGAGCACTCACAAGTTAGGGCTTTAGCGTCACAGGAATGCTTTTTACGAGATGGCCAGACATAGCTATTGAAACAAAAGGACTAGCCCTCCATTTAAAGTTCTTCTCACCTATGCCCTGAGTCACATCTAGTGCTTTAATGTTGGCTCTCTCTCCACTCATGAACTTAACTCATATTCCAAATATCGGAGGACTCACAATGGGAAGCCACCACAATTCTTCCAGGGAGCTCATGAGGAAAAGCAGCAACAATGAAGAATCCCTATGTAAGCTTTTCTGGATGGATTGAGCAGGGACTTTATGTCTTAAGTGTGGTTTAAAGTGGTTCCAGAGTGGTAGGGATCTTAGTTTTGTCTGAAAAAAAAAAAGTATATAATCTCTAGAAGAGAAAGGCACTTTCATCTAAGGATATAGGGAGGCTCCCTGAAATCTCTTTTCAAGGACAAAGATAACCAACAAAAAAGGAAGCAACCAAACTGATTGAAGAATTTAAAAATGAACATCCCAAGCCTGTAATCCCAGCACTTTGGGAGGCCGAGACGGGCGGATCACGAGGTCAGGAGATCGAGACCATCCTGGCTAACACGGTGAAATACAAAAAAATAGCCGGGCGAGATGGCGGGCGCCTGTAGTCCCAGCTACTCAGGAGGCTGAGGCAGGAGAATGGCGCAAACCCGGGAGGCGGAGCTTGCAGTGAGCTGAGATCCAGCCACTGCACTCCAGCCTGGGCGACAGAGCCAGACTCCTTCTCAAAAAAAAAAAATAATAAAATAAATAAATAAATAAATAAATAAATAAAAATGAACATCCAAAGGGGCCCATAAAATCTTCAGTTATTGCCATTATCAGATACATATTATGAAGCAACTATGCCTACCATGTTAAAAAATTTTTTTTGAAAAATTGAAATTAAAGTGTCCTGGAGAGACAATTATGAATGGGCAATAGATCGGAATAAATTATTCAGAATGCAACGCAGAGATTGAAGGATGGAAATTACAGAGAATTTAAGACACCTGGAGGATACAGAGTGGTAATACCTGCCTTATAATGAATTGGGGTTCTCAAGGGAGAGAAAGAATGGGCAAGAGGCAATACATGAGAGAGGAAGTGTTTGCTTAGCACCGAAGATGGCACGTCACAGATTCAGGTTGTTCAGCAAATCCCAAGCAGGAAAGATTTTAAGAATTTCATAACCAGAAACATTATGCCAAGCTCCAGAAAACACATTCAGTTACTACTTCAGTTGAAAGCTCAGGATTCTAAGTGGAAAATAATCTTAATAACCTAGTCACTGCACTATCTCCTTAAAATCTCATTTTTTTCTATGTCTCCTGCATTTTAATACTAAAAAGGTCATCATTCCAAAAGAACATTAACCAAAAGACCTGCAGTTCTCAGAGAAGACAATACTAAGGCCAACAGACATTTGAAAAGACTCTCAATCTCGTTAAGAATTAAACAATGCAACTTTAAGCCACGAGTTATGATTTCACACCTAGTAAATTATCAAAATTTTAAAGTTTCACAAATCCAGTGTTGGCAGTAAGAGTTGGCAACCAAAATAACCATAAACTCTAGTGGGAGTGAAAATTGGTACAACTTTGGAAAACAATTCATCATTGTACAGTAAAGTCATAAATGGGAACATACTTTGCACAATCCAGTCTTTCCTTATTACATACTCTGAGCCTTGAGAGGAAGCCAGCTGATGCCACAATGTTTTTTAAAACTATGGCTGCTATAGGAACTCACCACCACATCCACAGGATACACCAAGGTAGAAGTGTCAGAGCCAAAGCGACTCCATCTTGAATGGGGCCTGGGTAAAACAAAGCTGAGACCTACTTCCCAGACAGTTAAGGCATTCTAAGTCACAGGATAACACTGGAGGTCCGCACAAGACACAGGTCATAAAAGTCTTGCTGGTTAAACAGGTTGCAGTAAAGAAGCTGGCCAAAACCCACCAAAATCAAGATAGCAAGGAGAGTGACCTTTGGTAGTTCTCACTGCTCATTATATGCTAATTATATGCATTAGCACGCTAAGCGACACTTTTTCCCAGAAAAAGGCTAAGCCACCTTTTTCCCAGAAAACTCGTGAATAAACCACCCCTTGTTTAGCATATCATCAAGAAATAACTACAAGTATCCTTATTCCAACAGCCCAAGCTGCTGCTCTGCCAGTGAAGTACCCATTCTTTTGTGTCTTTACCTTCTTAATAAACTTGCTTTGGCTTTGCACTGTGGACGCCCACGGATTTTTCCTGCCTGAGATTTAAGAACCCTCTCTTGGAGTCTAGACTGGGACCCCTTTCTGGTAACAGAAGCACCGCTTCACGATCATGCAGGTCAGTACTTACCAAGTACTAAAAAGTCTATAGCCACACTATTTATAATTTTTAAAATGAACGAGGTCAATTAACATTTAATTTAAATGTTAAAAAGAAAGTATGCCGGGCGCGGTGGCTCACTCCTGTAATCCCTGCACTCTGGGAGGCCGAGGCGGGCGGATCATGAGGTCAGGAGATCGAGACTATCCTGCCTAACACGGTGAAACCCCGTCTCTACTAAAAAATACAAAAAATTAGCCGGGCGTAGTGGCAGGCGCCAGTAGTCCCAGCTACTCGGGAGGCTGAGGCAGGAGAATGGCGTGAACCCGGGAGGCGGAGCTTGCAGTGAGCCGAGATCGTGTCACTGCACTCCAGCGCTCCAGCCTGGGCGACAGAGCAAGACTCCGTCTCAAAAAAAAAAAAAAAAAGAAAGAAAGTAAACAAGCCAAATATACACAAACAGTAGACTGCTCTGGCTTGCATCCAGAGAGGTCCATTGCCCTTTTGGGTGGGCCGGGCAAGGTCAGGGCCTAAGAAGCACTTCTGGAGAGAGGGGGCGACAGGCTCTGATGGCTGCAGGAGGAGTGACTCCTCCCAGGATGAGGGTCTCCATCCTCCCAGTGCTCACTCAAGTTCAGTATTTCCAAGTCCTCCCAGGGGACGTAACGCACGTCAGAACGGCTGTCATTAGTGTCACATATACGTGTCCGCATGCATTTCCAGGAAATGTCCTTGGCCGGAGAACTACAGTTGTGACAGTCGGGTCACAGGGCGTTTTGTGAGCTATCGTCTTGGGCAAATGAGTGCCAAAAACACAAAAAGACCTCAAAAGGTGGACAGCACAGCAGCAGGGTTTGGGATGAGAGAAGCCCCTTTGCTAGCACCGGCGAGCACTTGCGCAGTACCAGCAAGTGCTGCCTACGGCCCGGAGGGAAACGTTTGTGTGAGCAAATGAATGACCCGGAAGACCTTAGGGCGCCTGCAGAGTTTTCTGGAAAGTGTAATTTCTTGGTCCGGGCGCCACTGGGTGGCCCTCGGTTCCGAGGTGTATCATTCACCACAGGACTGTGTGCCCCAGAACACTTCGCGCGTGGTTCTAACTAGCCGGCACTGAGACGACAGCCCCAGGCAGTTTAGTTTCTTACCAAGCCAAGACCGGTTTGCCCGCAGCTGACCAGGTCCGCGCCGCCGCAGAGACTCTTGGGAAGTGTGGTCTTCCGGTGCTTGCGGTTCGCTGCACTCGGCACTTTTGTCCCGCACGCGGAGGATTCTAGAAAATGTGGCTTGGCCTTAGGCGGTGCACTGGGTCAGTCTCGCGATAGCCTTAGGCCTGGCGGGGACTCCCAGGCTGAGGAACGATTCTGGGCAGTGTCGTTCCCGGAGGTCGGCGGCCGTTGCCCGCTCACCAGCTACGCGGTGCGTCCTGTCCGCAGAGATGCGGGGACGGTGAGGCCCCGTTGAGGACTCCGGCCAGTGCGAGTCCCGGGGGTGGCGGTGGGGCTCAGGCCCTGGGTCTGCCTCGTGGTGTGACCCTGGCCGGAGCCTTGGCTTTTCCTGGCCTTCGTGTCGTGCTGTGTAGAGGTGATGACGGCATCGACCTCTTGGCGCTGTTGTGAGAGCGAAGTGGGCGCCTGAGCAGACGCCAGCCACAGTTGTCTTTGGGTTATGTCGTCATGAAGTTGGTGCTTTGCAGTTGTGTAACCTTGAACAAATGGGTTCAGTATCTTGGAATTTTCAGTTTCGTCATCGTTTAAAAAGAGATCTGGAATAATGTGAATGCCCACCGTGCATTGGTCAAGATTGAACGAGCTGATAAAGTTACTACTGTTATTTTATGAGTCTTTTATGTGCAGAATAATTGATTTTCCTCTCAGGTGGCACCTGGTAAACGGTTAGCCCTTGTGGAGAAACACCCAGTTAGTTCCCAGGGAGAGATTGGGGCCCCGGAGAGTGATTACCAGTGTACCTTTCCATTAAGGTGTGTCACAGGTGCCGCAACATAAGCCTGATTTTTCATAACTGCTTTTTCCTGCCCTTCTGTGCCCTCAGGACACTGCCCAGCTCTAAGATAGCCTGGAAAGAGGACTCTGTTGGCTATTGGAAATTGCAGAGTAATGTCTCAAGTAAGTCGATGTGTCCCCAAATCTTCCTGAAACAACTTTTATCAGTTTGCTTTGCTTCTCCTGCCTGTTCCAACCAAATCAAGTCCATTTAAGGGACTGGATCTATGGTTCCTTTCACTATAAGAAGGATGGAGCCCACCGGAGAGCTCCAAGGTATTGTCCTTCTCACCCAGTGGTCCTCTTTTCTACAGTTTTCTGCTAGAAGATGTTCTAATCTTGCCAACATTTTTAAACTGTAATTCACGATGCAAGTTTGGAATGTAAGGTTATTTGCTTTATGGTTGTCAAAACCGTACCATGTGGTCTCAAGTCAAGAGATGTTTGCAGTCATCCTTGATTCTTCCCTTTCACTCATTGCTCATATTCAGGTCCTCTAGTTGGATATAAACAATACACTGTATACAGAATCTGACCATTCATTACCCTATCACCTCCACCACCACTACCACCCCAGTCCAAACACCTGGATTATTGTGGTAGCCTCCTAGCTGGATTCCTTGCATCTGCCCTTAACCCTCATCAGTCTGTTCTCAGTACAGCAGTCACCGTGATCCTATCCTTACATAAATTTCTGTCATTCCTTAACTTAAAATTTTTCAATGTCTCTAACTCAGAGTCACTTCTGCAATAACCTCTTTGCACAATTAGGCCATTACCTCTCTGATCCCACCTTCCTTCTCTGCCTCCTCATTCCTGTGAGCTCCAGCCACTGTCACCAGTTGCTGTGCCATCCACGTGGAATATTCTTCCCCGACATATGCACAAGCTTGCATTCTTACCTTCTTCATGTGTTTGTTCCATGGTTACTTTCACAGAAGAGCTTCCCTGAACGCCTATTTGCAATTGCAGTCACCTTCCCTCGCCTACCACTTCCACTCCTCCATCACTGCTTTGTTGTTTTCCACGGCACGTGTCACTCACTCACTGATGTACTTATGTTCATTTTATGCATGTGCTCATTGTCTGTTCCTGGTGGGCGGAAAGTTTTTTCTTTTTTGTTGTCTGTTATAGCTTCAGTACCCAGAGTGATACCTGGCACCAGATAGATGCTTAGTAAGTAATTGTGGAGTGAATAAGATGAGTAATGAAGAACTGGTGGGGCAGAATCATGGCATGGAAGGTGAAGCTTGCGTAGGAGGGGGTGTGAGTAGCAGATGTACATGTTGAGTGAAGTATATTTTCTTGGAAAAATTAGATAATTAGAATTGAAAAACTGGCATATTGATACATATCTGTTGTCCCAGCTACTCAGGAGGCTGATGAGGTGGGAAGATTGCTTGAGCTCAGGGGTGTGAGGCTGCAGTGAGCTATGATTATGTCACTGTACTCCAGTCTAGCAACACAGCAAGACCCTGTCTCTTAAATTAAAAAAAAAAAAAAAGTCTAAAGTGAACTAATGCCAAACCATTCATTGGTTCATCTTCTAAATGCTTATGAAGTACCTGTTAGGAAAAGTTGTACATGGATTTTGGTGTGCACTGACACACAGAACTTCATGATCTAGTGTAGTATTGTATAAGAGAACTTTCTGCAGTGGTGGAAGTGCTCTGCATGTGTACTGGTCAGTACAGTAGCCACCAGCCCTGTATGACTGTTGAGTAATTGAACTGTAGCTTAAGCAACTGAGGAACTGAATTTTAAATTTTATTTATTTTATTTTTACATTTTAATTAATTTAAATGTAGGTAGCCAAATTGACTCGTGGCTCCTGTATTGAGGATTGCAGCACTGTAGAAAAGTAAGAAAGCATAAGCAATTTAAATAAGTGCTAGTACTCTTTAACTCTCGGAGCTGACAAATTACCACAGTAGATCAGTCTGTTTCACAAATCAAAGACAGTAATAATGCTGTATTAAATGGATGTATTTTTTGCACATATTATAATTTGACTAGCCAATAAGCTATTATTGAATATTTAAGCTTCTAAAGTTTTACTATTTTAAATAATACTCTCGCCTGTAGAGAAATAAAACTCTCACCTCTAGAGAAAGCCCCACTGGGGACAGTTACAAATATGACACATTTAGAAGCACCTTTCATTCAAAGTCTACTCTTTCTGAACCACAAAAAAATTCTGCTGAAGGGAATTCACACAAATATGATATATTAAATGAAATGAGTACTACTGAGAGGAATTTCTAAGCATATCTGTGAGCATTTCCTTAGAATATTTTCTTTGAAATGTACCCTTTTATTTTTTTCCCCTTAGTTTCAGGTCCTAGTTAAGGACTGTCTGTGGCAGGGGTGCCCAACCCTTTGGGCACCAGGGATCAGTTTCATGGAAGACAGTTTTTCCACAGGAGTGGGAGGTGGTGGTTTGGGCGTAAGCTGTTCCACCTCAGATCCTCAGACATTAGTCAGATTCTCATAAGGAGCGTGCAGCCTCAATCCCTTGCATGCGCAGTTCACGGTAGGGATTGTGCTCCTATGACTTCTCATAGTTTTGGAGCCTGAGAAGTCCAAGATCAAGGAAGGTGTCTGGCAAGGGCTGTGTTGTTGTGTCCTTCTATGGTGGATGGGCAAAGAGAAGAGAGAGAGGTAAAAGGGGCCTCGGACTAATTTTTTAAATAAGGAACCCACTCCCACGATGATGACATTAATCCACTGATGAGGACAGAGCCCTCAAGGCCTAATCGTCTCCTAAAGATCTCACCTCTCAATACTGTTTGAACAGCGATTAAGTTCAATACATGCTTTTTGGGAGACACAATCAAACCGTAAATTTCTGTAGAACATTTCAAACCAGCAACTCTCACCTCTAGAGAAAGCCCCACTGGGGACAGTTACAAATATGACACATTTAGAAGCACCTTTCATTCAAAGTCTACTCTTTCTGAACCACAAAAAAATTCTGCTGAAGGGAATTCACACAAATATGATATATTAAAGAAGAATTTACCAAAATGTGTATTAATGTCTATCGGTCTTTAATATAAAGATCTTTTTTCTGAACCCATTTTTTGTGAGCCTTAGTGGATCATCCTGAGTATCTTGTTTGAGAGACAATCGCTTTAGCCTCATTTTTTAATTACTTACCTAGTACTTAAACTATAAAGGATATAACCAAATACTTGACTGTATGCTGTCTAATGTTAAATGTTGATTTTTAAAAATTCATGTAATTCTATAACTTTTAACAAAAAATTCTACTGAAGCAAAGCTCTCATATTTGTCTCTCACCCTTATTGTATAATAATCCTAAGCACATAACTGTCCCCCTTATTATGTAAGAATTCCATCTACATAACTGTCCTATTATTACTTAACTAAGATCACATTCCCAATTTTTGTCACAACTCCTGAATCTTGTTCCATTTCTTCCACAAGCAGGCTAATTTTACCCCTTCATCAGTGACAGAAGAGGTCTGGGCTATGGCTGAGCCTAAATATATTTGCTGTTTCAGGTGACATTTAGTGATGTGGCTATAGACTTCTCTCATGAAGAGTGGGGATGACTCCATTCTGCTCAGAGGGACTTATACAAGGATGTGATGGTCCAGAATTACAAGAACCTGGTGTCTGTAAGTAAGGATATTACCCCATCCACTCCAATAGGGGCTCTTTTGCCACTCTGAATTGCTGAAGAGCCTCCTAAGTAAATGGCTGAATTTCCGTACCATGTTCCCAAGGAAATGTGCAGCTCTGTTGTGCCCTCCCTGAAGCTTATCTTTCCATTTCAGTGAATACCCTTTATCCCTTCTTGTGGTCCCTCTTGTGATGGCCTCTCATAATAGAGGACCACAGCTTAAACAATTCTATATTCTTCCTGTAAGCAGGTCTTTCCATAACTAAGCCATATGTGATCACATTGTTGGAGGATGGGAGAGAGCCCTGGATGGTGGAGAAAAAACTGTCAAAAGGTATGATTCCAGGTGAGTCATGGTGAACGAGACTAAGGAAGATTTTGTTAAAGATGTTTATAGTGAGTGTGGAGGCATTTTAGGAATACTATCTCCAAATATCTCAAATATAAATGAAAAATATAAAACGAAATATTTAGCTTAGATTTTCAAAATAATTGTTTCTCTATCCCAAATTATTATCTGTATCACTCATATCACCTAATCAAGTTTAGAGGTTTTTGCCATCATAATAATTCAAATTGTTACTCTATTCATGACAAAGTAAGGCAAATTATTCTTTCTTAAATCTACATAAGGAAAAACATACTGATACTTTTAGCTAAGAAAAGCTGTCAATTAGAGGGAAAATCACTTTTCTAAAGCTGAGCTTTGTAGATGAAATATGAACATATTAGAGGAAGTAAAGAACATATAAAATATGTTCCTAGGAATAATATTTTCTAATGTCTAATAAGTGATATGATTCACAGTTTCTTCATAACCTCAGAAGGCCTAAATGTTTGTCAGCCATAAAGAGCACTTAGATTATTTTGTTTTTACTGCAGCTGTTTAATGTAGTAGTATCAATTCTGTATTTTAAGTGTGTTAATCTGGCAGCAAATTGAGATTAATGGAAGGTTGGAGGAAAAGGCTATGAGACAAAATGCAGTCTTTCACATGTGAATATGGGCACAAAGAGATGACTTGGAATCCAGAATGCCTTCCACATTTTATTTCTGATAGTTTCATTTTTTTCACATACTGTTTTATCTATTATGTATATTTTACCCATTTCTGTTATCACTCCTTCTGTGAACTTTGTATTCTCTGCTTCTCTGCTTCATTTGAGCATTGTTCAGAAATCATTGAAATATTTGAGTTGTCTGAACTATGTGTTTTCTGGGGACTTCATTTCTTATCCATTTCTCCTAATTCCACCATAGAAGTGTCTTTTCAAGAAGTGAAAAAAAGAAAAAGCAGTGCTGTGCTTTCTTGATGTATTTCAGATTGGGAATCAAGATGGGAAAACAAGGAATTATCAACAAAGAAGGATATTTATGAGGAATATTCACTCCAAACAGTAACAGTAGAAAATGTTTTAAAACAAAATTATGAATTTTCAAATTCTAATAAGAATTTGCAATCTATAGAGAAGTTGGAAGCATGAAATTTATGTAGAACATTTCAGACCAGCAACTCTCACCTCTAGAGAAGGCCCCACTGGGGACAGTTATAAATATGACACATTTAGAAACACCTTTCATTCAAAGTCTACTCTTTCTGAACCACAAAAAAATTTTGCTGAAGGGAATTCACACAAATATGATATATTAAAGAAGAATTTACCCAAAAAGTCAGTTATAAAAAATGAGAGACTCAATGGTGGAAAGAAACTTTTGAATTCTAATGAAAGTGGAGCAGCCTTTAACCAGAGCAAATCTCCTCACCAGACTTGTAATAGAGAGAAAATCTATACATGCAGTGAATGTGGGAAAGCCTTTGGCAAACAGTCAATCCTCAATCGCCACTGGAAAATTCATACAGGAGAGAAGGCCTATGAATGTTGTGAATGTGGGAGGACTTTTAGCCGTGGCTCATCCCTTAAACGACATCAGATAAATCATAGTGGAGAGAAACCTTACAAATGCATTGAATGTGGGAAGGCCTTTAGCCATGGCTCATCACTTACTAACCATCAGAGCACTCACATTGGAGAGAAACCATATGAATGTATGAACTGTGGAAAGTCTTTTAGTCGTGTGTCCCTTCTTGTTCAACATCTAAAAATTCATATGCAAGAAAAAACGCTATGAGTAAAAAAAAAAAAAAAGAAAAAAAAAACACTATGAGTGTCGTATACATGGAAAGGCCTTCATTCATAGGTCATCTCTCATTCACCATCAGAAAAGCCTTATGAATATAGAGAATGTGGGAAAGCTTTTTGCTGTAGCTCACACCTTACTCAACATCAAATAATTCACACTATGGAGAAACAATATGAATGCAATAAATACCTGAAAGTCTTTAGTAGCCTGTCATTTCTTGTTCAACAGAGTATTCATACTGAAGAAAATCCCTTTGAAGTTTAGAAATGCAGGAAATCCTTCAGCCAGCTTGAATCACTGAATATGCATTTGAGAAATCACATTAGATTGAAACCCTACGAATGCAGTATATGTGGGAAAGCCTTCAGTCATAGGTCATCCCTGCTTCAACATCACAGAATTCATACTGGAGAGAAAACTTACAAATGTATTAAATGTGGGAAGACCTTCAGCTGTAGTTCAAACCTTACTGTACATCAGAGAATTCACATTGGAGAAAAGCCATATAAATGTAATGAGTGTGGGAAAGCTTTTAGCAAAGGCTGAAATCTTACTGCCCATCAAAGTACATAATGGAGAGAAACCCAGTAGTGTGGTAAGTGTGGAAAAGCCTCTAGACCATATGAATCACTGTACATGTGAGAAACCTTACACAAGAGAATGTGTATGAAGCAGTGTTTAGCATGGTAAACTTCGTTCATAGATCCTCATTTAACATCAGAAAAATTTATACTAGGGAAAAGTCTTATGAATGTAGGGAATATGGGAAGACTTTCAGCAATGATGTAGACGTTTTTATTTATCAGAGTTTTTACTGTAGAGAAATCACATGAAGACCATAAATGTGGGAAAGCCTTTGTCAGTATTAATCCCTTAATTGACATAAGTATACTCATACTAGGATAAAACCCTGTACATGTAGCAAATATGGGAAAGACTATAGGCAATAAGAATCTCCAACAAACTCCTACAGGAGAGACACTGTATGAATGTAGAAAATTTAAAAATTGAGGGAGGACTTCAGTTCCAAGTGCATCACTTATTTTACAAAGAACTCAAACTGGAGAGAAATCTCATTTAAGAGATGTAGCAAAGTGTTCACTAGGAGTGTTTATCTTGCTACCCCATCAGAAGATTAATGGTAGAACAACCTGAAAGATTTAGGAATCACGTGTAAATCTTTGCAGTGATGCTATTTGTAAACAGGATTCTACAGGAGAGCAAATAAACATAATTACGCATTTCTTAGAGCAGTAGCTTGTAGTTTTAAGTTCTACTTAGAAATTATTTTTAACTAGTGTGCATGTGAAGATATTTAGTCACCCAAAGGAGCCAGTAAATGTTATAATGTTAAAAATTAAAGCTGCAAAAGAAATATAATGGTGTGAATAAAGGTTTTGGTATCTAATAAAATCATTTTGTATATCATGAACTCTTTCTCTGTGACTATTACTGGCAAAAAACCTTCACTAAGATTAGCCTTAGTATAGCCTTTAGTGGGAGACAAGCAAACCTAGAGAAAAATGCCTGCTCTTTATACTAAGAATAGCAGTATTTTGGTGAGGATTATTCAGAGTCCATTTCCGTGGGCTTAATACATTTCAAGAAAATGTACTGAGCATCACTCATGTATATTACACAGCGATGGGATATAGGAATCTGGTCATTCTGAGCTTTAGTGGTATGTCAGAATCGTTAGGAGGGCTTGTTAAAGCACAGATTGCTAAGTCTCAATTCTAGTTTCTGTATGAGTTTATTTGAATTTGCATTTTTCACACGTTCTTAGGTGACACTAACACTGTTTTGTCCAGAAAGCACATTTTGATAACCATTGTAATAATTAACAAATGTGGTCTTTTTCTCACAGAGACATTATCTGACAAGAGAAATGGATAGCAGATAAACTTGAAATAATCGTTTACAAGTGCTATGAGAACATAACCAAGAAACAACATACTATAAGAGATCGGAGCAGGCTTAGTGAGATGTGATTTTTTGAAATGAATCCTAAATGATGAACACTAATTATGTAATGAGTACTACTCATGTAGCTGTGTGCATCCCTGCATGTGCCTGTGCGTGTGTGTATGCGGTGTGCTGCGTGTTATTCTAGGTAAAGCAGTCGAGTTCTATCATGCTTGCTGCAGCTGGATTCCATGTTCCCATGTCTAGTTTCAGATTCTGTGACTTTGAGGTAGCACTGTTGGCAGCATCATTGGTTTCAGCAACTGTCATTTCTCTATCTCTGGGTCATCATTATGGGAGTTTACCTTGAAATCACTAGTCCAGAAGTGTCCTCATTGCTTTTACAGCCCACCTACCAATTTCAAAAGCACTAATTTACTGCAATATATGTCTTGAAATAGTTAAGAGAGTTTTTGTTCTCTGCACTGAACCTTGACAGATAATTATGGTTTGTAAGGAGGGAGGATGGCTTCAAATATTCTAAGTTCTAGATAAGAAATGGAACAGTCTCACTGGCCCTGTGATTAGAATCCTATCTTGTGATTAAAAAGGTAATACAGATCAATTTGATTTGGAGTGTATGGACACTGATGCAAGGGAAGGGCTGTGATATGGATTATGCTTCAGATTTTGTACACTATGGCAGGTGAGAATCATAAGATATGTTATTATTTTAAAAAGGAACATTATGTTATACATACAAGAATTCTGGTGTGAAATGAGTGATAAGGTTTCTGACTGTCAACAAAATGTATCTCTTCTGATACATGTACTACCTTAACTGAAAGCTAAAAGCATAGAGGCATATTCCAATAGCACTTTGGAATAGAGACAGTAGGTTTGGAATGGGGTGGTAAATTTTTACTATTCTGCAGGGATTTTATCTTTCATTTGATTTAATTTTAATAATGAAATTCATATTGAAATTCTATGAAACATTGCGAGATCTTAGATTTAAGGAAGGGCCAGGTGCAATGGGACATATCTGTAATCCCAGAGCTTTGGGAGGCTGGGGCAGGAGGATTGCTTGAAGCCAGGAGTTCGAGACCAGCCTGGGCAACATAGCAAGATTCAGTCTCTAAAAATATATATATTTTTAATTACCCAGGGGTAGGCATACGCCTGCAGTCCTAGCTATTCAGAAGGCTGAGTGGGGAGGGATTGCTTGAGTACAGGAGTTTAAGGTCACAGTGAGCCATCATCCCACCACTGCTTTCCAGCCTGGCAGCAGAACAACACTCTGATTCCAAAGTAAGTATAATTAAGGAAGTATGACGTAGTATCAAACAGTTGTAATTATGGATAGTCTACCTACCACATATATACTTATGGGATAATGACAGTAGCTTTCTTTTCTCTCATTCTCTGTCCTTCCTCTGCTCTCCCAAGGAACTGGTACCACAAAGATGAAGTAGTCCTATAATGCCCAGATTTTGTTTCCACTACATATAGTTTTATGCCACCATGTCATTTTGTTATGAGAGGATTCGTCGAAATTCCTGTGCTTTGTCATTTAAAAAGCATGAGCATACACGTGATAATGCTTTACATTTCTCGATTTAAAGTGCCCTCACAATAACAGAATTAGGAAAAAGAAGGCCTTTTTTTTTTTTTTTTTTTTTTTGAGACGGAGTTTCACTCTTGTTGCCCAAGCTGGAGTGCAATGGCACGATCTCGGCTCACTGCAACCTCCGCCTCTCGGGTTCAAGCAATTCTCCTGCCTCAGCTTCCCGAGTAATTGGGATTACAGGCACATGCCACCACACCCAGCTAATTTTTTGTATTTTTAGTAGAGACAGGGTTTCACCATGTTGGCCAGGCTGGTCTCAAACTCCTCACCTCAGGTGATCTGCCCGCTTCGGCCTCCCAAAGTGCTAGAATTACAGGCGTGAGCCACCACACCCAGCCAGAAGGCCATATTTTTAAATAAAGAAGCTTTTAAGAGCAATAAGAGACCATTACTTTGTTATGATAGAAGATTGGGCTGATGTCATAATGATGTTATGATGTCACTGACATCATATTTTTCCTCATTCATACCTATTAACCATTTATTGAGCATCTACTGGAGTGCACTGGCGCGATCTCGGCTCACTGCAAGCTCCGCCTGCCGGGTTCACGCCATTCCACATGTCTTCTCTTGATTTGCGAGGCCATCAGCAACTCCTGCGATTGCCTCAGTTCCTGGTACCAAATTTAAATGGACTTTTGATGCTTTGAAAATTTGTTCTTATAATTTGGAAATGTCTAAAGTGAGATTATCTTCTCTTCCCTGTAGATGGCGTCTAACCATGTTCCAGTGATGTTCAGACTCATTATAAACTCGGGGTGTAATACAAAAATCTGACGTATTCCAGTCACACTGTAACTGGAAATGATGTTCTAAGCTCATAAGCCTATCTCCCATCCAAATGACAGTTTGTCTAAGATCATTAATTTGATTTGCCAATTTTTGATCAATACCAGATTGTGAATTCCACAATCTTGTAGAATTCTTTTGCCAATCGTTAACAAAGTTTACCGTCTGAACAGAAGAGTGCAATGCAACTCCTTCCACAGCGGCCATAGCTGTGACTGCAATTAATCCCATAATCACTGCAATTAAAGTAAAAATGAATCTTTTGGAGCTATTTAAAATGACTTTTAATACCTCAGTCAAAATATGGACAGACAGCGAGGCCTCCTACGGTCAGTCCACGGACCCAGGGATCCACACGTCTTCTCTTGCTCTCACTAGCAGAATACGGTGCTGCCAATTAAAAGTCAAATCAATGCAAGTAAACAATCTGCAATAGTCACAGGTTATAGTTTGGGAGTCTGGTTTAATAACTATATTTCCTACAACTAGCATGTAAGAGGGCTTTACACAACTTTGTAAAGGAACTGTAAGACTGGAATTTAGGTCAATAGTATAAAATGGCTTACGATCTCTTGTTTCTATAGTTCAATTTCCAGACCAAATTCTAATGCGGTATGAGGCTACAGTAAGCCTCCATAATTCTGGATGTTCAGGACCAGAAACAGGACTTATTATTTTTGGTCTTGGAGTAGAGATTCCTTTTTCTCCCCATTCCTAAAGGTAGAAAGACTGTAATTTTTTGTGCTTACGTTTATCTAAACTTTTTGTTAAGTCACTATCAACAGCTGGACTCACTTGTGCACTGGGACACGGTTGAGTTTGTCCTGTGCAATTGTGGTGGAATTGACCTCAAGGTGCTCAATCTATAATAGTTCTGAATTCATTGTTCTGTAATATCACCGCACTATTGGCCACACATTCTTCCCAAACTACAACTTCTGTGTCTTTTGATCCTTTGGGAACTTCCTTGGGGCAAGGTTTCCCTTTAGGCCTAAATTTTAATGATCTTTGATGAGAAAAGTCCTGTAAATAATTTACCTGTGGCCCGAGTGACATTCCACTTATCATGTGATAAGTAAATCTACTGCTGGTATTGACAGTAGGTACTTCTACCAACCAATTTTGGATTGCCGGAATCAAACATCCTGGTGCTCTCCCTAGGCAAGTAGGAGGATAATAATACCCAGTGGAAATATTTATCATCATTCCTTCTTCCTCAGGTTTGGCAGGGCAATGATCATCTGTGGGGCCAGGTACCCATGCACTATTATTAACATATATTTCAATAGGATTATCCATCCATGTGACTGCCCGAATTAAGGGCAGGAAAGGCACATAGGCCCAGTAGGTATAATTAGCTGCAGCTGCTCCTGCAGGCATGGAGAGACTTACCACCATTGATACAATCATCAAAGCTGCAAGCAGCATGTTCTTTGGAGTTTGTGTCACCTTTGTGTTCTCTAGGCTTTTTTCAGCTAACTGTGTCAGCTTCTTTAACTGTGCCCAAGTTGGCGGTTCTGCCTTCTTGGTGGATGGCAACTTCATCTGTTCTTCTGACATCACCATTTTGTTCATCTTGTGAGTCGATGCTGCTCGATTGCAGTGCTTCCGTCTCTGTGCAGGCGCTTTTCTTTGCGTCTCTGATGGGTTCATTGTAGAACTTCAAATGTTTAGTGGGTATCCAAACAGGAAGCTGATTTTCTCCTGGTGAAACACAAGTAAAACCTCTCCCCCACGTTACCACCTTCCCTATTTCCCATGTCTTATTTTTGTTGTCTTTCCACCAAATCAGTTTTCCTTCATGTGGGCTGTTCTTTTTACTAGTAAGATGTTGTTCTGCAGAAGTAGTAATCTGATTTCTATAAACGTTTAAAAACTTTTAAGTATAGAGTGCTAGATTAAGTTGCATCTGAGGAGTGGTACACTCCTTACTGTCTCCCCCTTCTTTTTGTTTAACTAACTGAGTTTTGAGTGTTCTATTAGTCCTTTTAACTATGGCCTGTCCTTGGGAATTATAGGGAATTCTTGTTGTATGCATAATTTTCCACTGATTTAAGAATTTTTGGATAACTTTACTACAGTATCCTGGTCCATCGTCAGTTTTAATTTCTTCTGAAACTCCATTACAGCAAAACAAGATAATAAATGTTTTTTAACATGGGAAGTACTTTTCCACACAATTTTATTATTGGTAATCTTGTCTGACCAATTAATGTAGCTATTTGATCCAAGTACAATGTAAAAGTCTTAATTGTACTGTGAGGAAGGAATGACCACTCCACAAGATCAGTATTTTGAACAACGATGCCTGTTGGAGAATGTACAGTAGCAAAAATCAAAAGTTGGAGTGGGGCTAAGGGATCTATTATATTTATTTGAGCGACTGAATTTTTTCTTCTACTAATTTAATTTCTTTAGTTGCCTCTGGGGTTAATATTCTTTTACTATTTAAGTCTGAATCTCCTTTTAAGATAGAGAACAAATTGGACATGGCATAAGTAGGAATGCCTAGAGTTGGCCGAATCCAATTAATATCTCCTAGCAGTTTTTGAAAGTCATTTAATGTTTTTATTATGTCTTTTCTTATTTCTATTTTTTGTGGCTTAATTTTTCTATTTTCTATTTGCATCCTTAAATAATGAAAAGGAGCAGAGGTCTGAATCTTATTAGATGCTATTGCCAGTCCTGCATTGGCAACCTCTGCTTGGAGAAATATGTAATGGTCAATTAATTTGTCTCTCATTTCTGCAGCACATAAAATATAATCAATATAATGAATGATATAACAGTATGAAAATTTGTCTTTAACTGGTTGAAGAGCTTGACCTAGGAAAGTCTGACAAATAGTTGGGACTATTAAGCATTCCTTGAAGTAACACTTTCCACTGAAACCTAGTGGCTGGTTCTTTATTATTTACGGCTGGTATAGTAAAGGCAAATTTTTCACAATCCTGCTCCGTCAGAGGAATGGTAAAAAAGCAATCCTTCAGATAAATTATAATTAAAGGACAGTCTTTTGGGATCATGGCCGGAGAGGGCAACCTGGGTTGGAGAGGTCCTAGGGGTTGAATTATGGCATTCACAGCCCTTAAATCTGTTAACATACGCCATCTGCTGGATTTTTTCTGAATTACAAACACAGGAGAATTTCAAGGTGAGAATGAAGGCTCGATATGTCCTTTTTCTAATTGTTCCTTTGCTAATAAATGCAAAACCTCCAGTTTTTGTTTTGGTAGCAGCCACTGATTTAAATATACTGGTTTTTCTGTTTTCTAAGTTAATGGAATGGTTTTAGGAGGCTCTACAGTGGCCACCCCTAAAAAGGATACCTTGTTCCTTTTCTTTCTTGATTTTCCTCAGTCTCAATTGGGACTTTAATGCCATTTTCATTTTTTCCTAGTCCTTTTCCTGGTATATGTCCTATTTTAGTCATGATTTTTTGACTCATGGGGGCTGTATAATGGAGCAGGCAATAGAGATTTCTGCACCTCATTATTGTAATAAATCTCGACCTTACAGATTAACAGGACTTGAAGTAATCATTGGTTGAACAGTACTTCCTTGATTATCTGGCCTTAAACAATGTAAAATCATAGTACTTTGATACACCTCTGAGGCAGTGCCTATGCCGACAAGTCCTGTAACAGCCTTTTGTTTAGGCCAATTTTTGGCCACTGATTTTTTTTTTTTTTTTTTTTTTTTTTTTTTTTTTTGAGACGGAGTCTCACTCTGTCGCCCAGGCTGGAGTGCAGTGGCCGGATCTCAGCTCACTGCAACCTCCGCCTCCCGGGTTCACGCCATTCTCCTGCCTCAGCCTCCCGAGTAGCTGGGACTACAGGCGCCCGCCGCCTCGCCCGGCTAGTTTTTTGTATTTTTTTTAGTAGAGATGGGGTTTCACCGTGTTAGCCAGGATGGTCTCGATCTCCTGACCTCGTGATCCGCCCGTCTCGGCCTCCCAAAGTGCTGGGATTACAGGCTTGAGCCACCGCGCCCGGCCTTGGCCACTGATTTAAAGCAGTGATAGAGACATCTGCTCCAGTGTCTACTAACCTTTCAAATTGTTTTCCTTGAATAATGGCCTTATACACAGGTCTGCTCTCTGAGAACTGACTTGCCTAATATGTAGCCTTTCCTGCTGGATCAGTGCTTCCAAACCTTTCTGTTCTTTTTATTTCACTGTTTCCAACCTTAATATAAGGCAGGAGTAATAATTGAGCAATCCTGTCTCCTGGACTGGCCCTCCAAGGAATTGAGGAGCTAATAACCAATTGAATTTTGCCTTTGTAGTCTGAATCAACCACACCAGTATGAATTTGAACTCTTTTTAGAATTAGACTCGATCTTCCTAAGATTAGTCCTACAGTCCCCTCAGGCAATGGGCCATATATCCCTGTGGGGAATTTTTTGTGGGGGCTCCTCTGGAAGCAGAGAGACTGCTTGTATAGTACATAAATCTACTGCTGCACTGCCGCTTGTGGCGGGTGACAATTGCTGTATTGTGGTAACTGGCTCATTCCTTGAGGCACTTGTGACAGTGGGGGTTGTTGTCCTTGAAAACCTTGAGGAACAAAGGGCTGAATTGGGAATGCCTCAGTTTGTTGTAGGGCCTGAGGCTGGCCCCACTTCTCATTTCCTGACAATGGTTGCCCATTTTTATCAAATTTAGAATGACCTTGATTAGCCCAATGTTTTCCTTTTTTACATCTTGGACATAGGTCAGGTGGTTCTTTATCTGTTATTGTAAAAGCTTGAATAGTTATATTTTGTTTATTTGAGGCTGGGCAATTCCCTTTTAGATGACCAATTTGTCCACAATTATAACATTTTCCTCTAAATGTTCTAACTTGTCCTCCTAAAGCAACTCCTGTGATTGCTTGAGCCATAAGCATGGCTTTATGCATGGCTCCTCCAATTCAATTCCATCACAGGCTTTTACGTAGTCTGAGATTACATCTGACCCTGCCAGGACCTTACCTTTTAATGGCTTAATGACTGATTGACACTCAGTATTGGCGTTTTTATATGCCATCAACTCCACTATGACCTTACTGGCATTCTTATCGGCAATTGACTTTTGAGCAGCATCTTGGAGCCTTGCCACAAAATCAGGGTAGGGCTCTTTAGAGCCTTGTCTTATTGTATTGAATGAGGGGCAGGCAGTTCCTGTGCCCTGGATTTTTTCCCCAGGCTCTAAGGCAGATAGCTCTAACTTGCTCAATTGCCTCATTTTGCATTATTGTTTGTTGATTAGTAGTGCTCCAATTTTGACCTGTTCCTAATAGTTGATCTGCATCTATGTTATCTGGAGGATTCGCAGCCCTATTTTTTCAGGCCTGTTCTTGGGCCCCATCAGTCCACCAAGTCTTAACTTGTAAAAATTGAGAGGGTGAGAGTAATGATTTGGCCAGAATCTCCTAATCATAAGGAATGAGTCTATGTCCATGAGCAATGGAATCTAATAATGTTCTCATATAAGGGGAGTTGGGTCCATACTGTTTTACTCCCTCTTTCATATATTTTAGCATTTTTATAGAAGAGGACTCATATCTGGCCTCAGCTAGGGGAGGTGCTCCCTCTGGGGCCTCTTCTCCAGGTGGTATCAGCTCTAATATTACTGGGAATTGCCACACCTCAATATCTCCTTGTTTCCTTGCCTTATCAATAATTTTATGTAATGTACTACCTTGTCCACTAGGTGGTGGTATACAATTAAGTCTCATAGTGGGCGGCTGAGGATATAGAGCCCAGCCTTATGGTGCTGGAAACATTCCTGGCTGTCCATACTGATTTTCTGGGGGCGGCTGATACTGAAGTTTGGCTGGTGGCCAGTACTGATAGGCTACTGGCGATTGGCTCTTATTTTCTACTGGCTGATATTGTGGATACCGTATTTGGATTGGCATTGCCGTGACAGAGACTCTATCTTTTTCTATTTGATTTTTTTTGGGGGGGTTTGTACTTGTCTAACCTGCATTTGAGGTTGTAATGTTTCAGGCATCTTAGCTGCTGGAAGAGGAGTTGGCCATTGTGGTTTAGACTCTGATGCCTGCTAATTCTGGACCTTTTTCTTCTAATTTTAATGTTTCAGGATATATTACCTCCTGTAATTGATTATGGTCAACATTTTGCGTTGACTGAGCCATTACTGGCTCTGCTACATATTTACAATGTGAACTTTCCATTCCTTTCTGGGATTCTATCCCTGCCTCTTCTTCATAATCTATTACACAGCTTTCAGGGACATCAGACTGAAATGCTATCTTCTCCTGTTTGAAACAGTTCTAAAGCTACTTTAATAATGACCCAATCATTCCATACTGTAAGTGAGATGATTTTACCCTCCCTATTTGCTTGTTTTAATTCTTTGCCCAATTTTTTCCCAATCTTTTAGATCCAAAGTTCCCTGTTCTAGAAACCATGGGCAGAACTGTTCTACTGTTTGAAATAGCGTAATTAGATTTTTTGTAGAGACTCTACCTCCCCCTCTTTTTAAAAGGATTTTAATAGAGCTGATATAAGAGGCATATTTACTTTTAGTCTGTCCCATTGTTACCCTAAGTTCTTCTGAGTGCACAAGCTTACTGCAAGGCTGACCGTAGACATACTTGGGAATATCTCGTCAACTTGTCCTCAATGACCACGCTCAAGCGTACCTTCACCTTAGAGAAAAGCCCCACATTGGGCGCCAGATGAAGGGGTGGCCTGCCCCTCCACACCTGTGGATGTTTCTCATCAGGTGGGATGAGAGACATGAGAAAAGAAAGAGACACAGAGACAAAGTATAGAGAAAGAAAAGTGGGCCCAGGGGACTGGCACTCAGCATATGGAGGACCCACGCCAGCACTGGTTACTGAGTTCCCTCAGTATTTATTGATCATTATCTCTACCATCTTGGAGAGGGGGATGTGGCAGAACAATAGGGTAATAGTGGGGAGAGGGTCAGCAGGAAAACATGTGAACAAAGATCTCTGTGTCACAAATAAGTTTAAGGAAAGGTGCTGTGCCTTGATGTGCACGTATACAAACATCTCGGTGCATTAAAGAGCAGTATTGCTGCTAGCATGTCTCACCTCCAGCCCTAAGGCAGTTTTCTTCTATCTCAGTAAATAGAACATATGAGTGGTTTTCTCCTATCTCAGTAAATAGAACATACAACTGGGTTTTACACTGGGACATTCCATTGCCCAGGGACAAGCAGGAGACAGATGCCTTCCTCTTATCTCAACTGCAAAGAGATCTTCCTCTTTCACTAATCCTCCTCAGCACAGACCCTTTACAGGTGTCAGACTCGGGGATGGTCAGGTCTTTCCCTTCCCATGAGGCCATATCTCAGGCTATCACATGGAGAGAAACCTTGTGATACCTGGCTTTCCTAGGCAGAGGTCCCTGCGGCTTTCCACAGTGTATTGTGTCCCTGGGTACTTGAGATTAGAGAATGGTGATGACTTTTAACAAGCATACTGCCTTCAAGCACTTTTTTAACAAAGCACATCCTGCATAGCCCTAAATCCATTAAACCTTGAGTCAACACAGCACATGTTTCTGTGAGCACAGGGTTGGGGCTAGGATTACAGATTAACAGCATCTCAAGGCAGAAGAATTTATCTTAGTACAGAACAAAATGGAGTCTCTTATGTCTACTTCTTTCTACATAGACACAGTAACAGTCTGATCTCTCTTTTCCCCACAGAATGGAGGGTACTAAGAAGTTATAGTTCATACTACCCCACCACATAACACTGATTTCCAGAAAGAGGAATTTTCTCTTGTCTAGGACCCTGGACTGAGAGTGACCCTAACAACAGGAAGAGAAGGCCTGCAGAACCCCAGGATGCCACGATCCTCCATGTCAGTGTGCCACAGCCGTGTGGTTGAGAGTCCAAGAATATGAGACTGGGGATACTTAACACACTTGTGCTAGAAGGGAGATGACTGTATAAGTAGTTCAGACTCAGCTGAACTCTTTCCCTACAGAGGTGGCTAGATGGGTCCCATCCTTCTTACTGGCCTTCTTAGCTTGGTCCCAAAGAGTCACCTGCTCCTCCTGGGTGGTGTGAGCAGACAGGACATGTGACAAATGAAAGTGCACCCTAGCAGTGCCAAAAGTCCAACCCAAGACAATGCAGGCTGCAGGGAACACTCCTGTCCTACGCTGTCATTTGGGCCTATGAAGCACATCCTTCTGGGTAATGTAGCTCTTCATATTCTCTGAGGCAGTGGTGAATTAGCACCCAGAAAGGTACTAGGAAGGAGCATCAAAAGACGCTTATGATCACATCTTAAAGGTGAGTATCCAGTTTTTCATATTTTACTGTCTGCAACAGATCACATAAATGTTTAGAGATATATTATTTCAGATGCTATGAAAGTCTACAAAACCAAATATGTAGCATGTGATGTCAGGGAAAATGACCAAGTAGGAAGTGTCATGAATCTGTCACTGTACCTGAACAACTATTCTGGCAGCTCTCTGAAGTGACTATTTTGGAACTTCAGAGTTTATTTGAATGCTTGTAATTTCCAGCTTGTCTAATAAATTACAATTGTGTTGATTGCAACCATCAGAGTGGTGTTGGCTACCCATTCCTCACTCCCAGCTCCTTGAAGCAGCTTTGGGGATGGGAATGTGATTCTGGTGCAGATTTCTGCAGCCAGGGAGGGCAATAAATACTTTATCCCACAGATACTGAGGTTCTGTGTTCTGACTGTGGACTGGTGCTTCTGATCTTGTGGGCTTGTAGGCTAGTCATCGTTGTTTCAACCCACCAGATGAAGTGACTTTCAGGAGATTTTAAAGACTTGCAACTATTTTTTTTATTATTCAAAATCAACTACATATATGCAAGAATTCAGAAATCCACCTCACATGCCCAAGGAAAGATACAAGCACTGCAAAGACCTTATTCAGCTTTTACTTTAGGCTGATCTCTGGCACATAGTTATCTCATAATAATACAAACAAAGGCAAAAATGCAGCAAATCCAGGGGAAGTGGGGAAATATGATTTCCAGAGATATCACCTTGTAATATTCAAATGTCCAGTCTTCAACAACAACAAAAACCTGAAGGCATGCCAAAAAACAGAAAAGTATGACCCAATTAAAGGAACAAAATGAATTGACAGAAAACATACTTGAGGCAGCCCAGATGTCAGACTCACTATAAAAAGACAACAGTCTTTTTTTTTTTTTTTTTTTTTTTTTTTTTTTTTTTTGAGACGGAGGCTCACGCTGTCGCCCAGGCTGGAGTGCAGTGGCGCGATCTCGGCTCACTGCAAGCTCCGCCTCCCGGGTTCCCGCCATTCTCCTGCCTCAGCCTCCTGAGTAGCTGGGACTACAGGCGCCCGCCACCGCGCCCGGCTAATTTTTTGTATTTTTAGTAGAGACGGGGTTTCACTGTGGTCTCGATCTCCTGACCTTGTGATCCGCCCGCCTCGGCCTCCCAAAGTGCTGGGATTACAGGCTTGAGCCACCGCGCCCGGCCGACAACAGTCTTAAAGGTGCTTTAAAAGTGAAGTAAATACATGAACAAAGGAAAAAGATGTATGAGCAAACTGAGGATAGAAATAATGAGATGAAACTTTTTATAAGAACGAAAAAATCTGGATCAAAAATTACATAACAGAAATAAAGAATATTATTACAGTAGAGGGATTCAAAAGATAAGCAATTAGAGGAGAGATTCAGCAAACTTAAAAATACAAAAAATATAATTTATCAACATAAAAAAGAGTGAACAGAGCTTAATGGTACTGTAGCACAACATCAATTTGGGAATCCTTGAAGGAGAAAAGAGAGAAAGGGGAGGAGAAAATATTTGAAGACATAATGGCTGAAAAATCTCCAAATTTGATGAAAGACATGAATTTGCAAATCCAGCAAGCAGAATGAACTCTTAAGTAGGAGAATTGCAAAGAGACCCACAGTGAGATACAAAATCAAATGTCAAAAGCCAAAGACAGATAATCTTGAAAATAGCAAAAGAGAAGCAACTCCTATCATACAAGGGATCCTCAAGACTATCAACCAGGGTCTCATCAGAAATCTTGGAAGCCAGAAGAAAGCTGGTCAATAAACATAAAGTGCTGAAGAAAAAAAGCTGTCAATAGAGAGTTTATATTCAGCAAAATGCTCTTGAAAAATTAGGGAGAAATTAACATATTCCCAGATAAACAAAAGCTGAGGGAGTTGATTATCACTAGACCTGCCCTGAAAAAAAATGCTAAAGGAAGTCTATCAGGTTGAAATTAAAAGAAGCCAGACTATAACTCAAAGCCATATAGAGAAGTAAAGATCTCTAGTAAAGGTAAATACATGGTAAACTATAAAATGTAATACTATGATAATTTTGGTTTGTAACTCCACTTTTTAAATCTTCTACAGGGTTGAAAAGACAAATACATAAAAACAGCTAACCTGTTATTGGGAACACAATGTATAAAGATCTAATCTGTGACATCAATAATGGGAAGTGGGGGGTGGACTTGCAGAGTCAGAAGGACTGGTCTCTACCTCACCTAATTCAGATCTCAGGCAGCAAGAAGCATCAAGTACTACTTGGGAGAGCTGCAAGGACACTAAGACCTGTAGACACATGGAGTAAAATAATACAGGTGGAGATATGTATACACTGTCTAAGTCCCCAAGACAACCCAGGGTGAGATTCTTTGGGAAAATAAGACATTTAAAAGCAGCTGTGTATACAGAGGGATTGAAAAAAAACCACACACAGACCCAGCCAAGATGTATGCTCAGAAAATACCCGAGAACCTTAAGCTTTTTCCTCATACTGATCCCAAGGCACAGAACATTCCCAGCTAATTATTAAAGGACTTTCCTGAAACAGACCCAGTATGCAAAGACTGAGAGATGTGGCTATTTTTTTTCAAATGCCCAATTTTCACTTAAACAATCACAAGGCAATCAAAGAAACAGAAAAAAACATGGTCCATTCGAAGGAAGAATACAAAGTGGCAGAAATTATCTCTGAAGACAGGCATTGGGTTTACTGGACAAAGATAACTGTGTTAAATATGCTCAGATATTAAAGTAACTGTTAAATAGGGTCAGATACATAAAGGAAACACAAAGAACTAAACGATATCAAGGAAATGATTTAAAACAAAATGAGAATATCTACAAAAAGATATAGATACTATAGAAAGGAACCAAATAGATATTGTGAAGCTGAAAAATATATTAATCTATTAGTCAATATGAAAAAATAAGTAGAGGAGTTCAACAGCAGACTTCAGCAGCCAACTTGAAGATAAGACATTTTAAATGATCAGATCTCAGCAATAGAAAGTAAAAAGAATGAAGAATAGTGAATAAAACCTAAGGAACTTATGGGAAACCATCAGTGGACCAATATATGTATTATGGGAGTCCCAGGAAAAGAGAGAGAGAAGGTAGTAGAATTACTTTAAGAAATGTTGACTGAAAACTTCCCAAATTTGAGGAAACACATAATGCATATATTCGATACATTCAGTGAACTCCAGTAAGATAAACCCACTGAAACACATAATAGTGAAATGCCGAATGACAGAGAGACTCTTGAAAGCAGTAAAAGAAAAGTAACACATCACCTGTAAAGGATCCTCAATAAGATCATCAAGTCATTTCTCAGCAGAAACCCTGCACTCCAGAAGGTAGTGGTATGATATATTTGAAGTGATGTAAGGAAAAAACTGTTAAAACCAAAGGGCAACATAGCCTAATGATGTCATCCAGAAAAGGCCAGGTCCTAGCATACAAAGCGAGCTGTGAAAAGAAGACAACTAGCTCTGCTGAAATAAATAGAAATCACCACTACATCCCCCAGTTCATAATGAGCTAGTATCCTGACACCAAAATCCAACCACTCAAAGACATAGACAAAATGTTCCATGCAAGATACTGGCAAAGTGAATGAAATTATATATAAAGAATACTATATGCTCCAGCCTGGCCAACATGGTGAAACCCCATCTCTACTAAAAATACAAAAATTAGCCAGGTATGGTGGTGGGCGCCTGTAATCCCAGCTACTCTGGAGGCTGAGGCAGGAGAATCACTTGAACCCGGGAGGCAGAGGTTGCAGTAAGCTGCGACCACGCCATTGCACTCCAAACTGGGCGACAGAGCAAGACTCCACCTCAAAAAAAAAAAAAAAAAAAAAAAAAAGAGAAAAGAATACTATATACTGATTGGAGAATTTAAACCAGAAATGCAAGGTAGGTTTCAAATTAGAAAATCATTTGATGCCCAGCACTTTGGGAGGCCGAGGCGGGCGGATCAGGAAGTCAGGAGATCCAGACCATCCTGGCTAACACTGTGAAACCCCGTCTCTACTAAAAATACAAAAAAATTAACCAGGCCCACGTGGTGGCGGGCGCCTGTAGTCCCAGCTACTCGGGAGACTGAGGCAGAAGAATGGCATGAACCCGGCAGGCGGAGCTTGCAGTGAGCCGAGATCGCGCCACTGCACTCCAGCCTGGGAGACAGAGTGAGACTCTGTCTCAAAAAAAAAAAAAAAAAAAAAGAAAGAAAGAAAATCATTTGATGTAATTTAACACATTCACAGAACTGAGGGAAAATTTGCATGCACATTTCATTAAATGCAAGTGAGATGTGTTATAAAATTCATCCTTTCTGGATTTAAAAAACTATTTTACACAGGGGGCAGTGGCTCATACCTATAATCCCAGCACTTTGGGAGGCTCGGTGGGCAGATCACTTGAGCCAGAAGTTTGAGACTACGTTGGGCAACATGGAGAAACCCTGTCTCTACAAAAATTACAAAAGTTAACCAGGTGTGGTGGCACCTACCTGTAGTCTCAGCTACTCGGGAGGCTAAGGTGGGAGGATCATTTAAGCCCTGGAGGTTGAGGCTGCAGTGAGCCAAGACCGCACCACTGCACTCTAGCCCAGGTGGCAAAGCAAGACCCTGTCTCAAAAAAATTTTTTTAATTCTCTAAAAAATAGAAATAGAATAATATATCTTTAATCTAACAAAGACCATCTACCAAAAAATCTTACATTAAACTTTCTATTTAATGGTGAAATATCAAAAGCTATCCTTTTGAATCTGGATGAAGGGTATCCAGAAATACTTGTAAAATGTTGCATGACTTTCTTATAAGCCTAAAATTATATGAAATTTAAAAATTTATATAAAATACAATGCTATTAACAGCAAAAAAAAAAAAATTCCTCTTGAGTTTAGAATAAACAAAAATGCCTTCCTTCACCATTGCTATCCAACATTGTGCCAGAGATTCCACAAATGCAATAAAGCAAGGCCAGTAAAATATATGAAGACTGAAGAGGAAGAAACAAATATGCATTCGATATATTTCTATAAATAGTCTTTGTGAATCTACAGAGACTAAAGAGTTTTTGAACGCTAAATACAAAACAATATGAAATAGTTAAAATGTTCCATATGGCAGCACAAACATTTATAAACTTACACTTTAAAAGAATGTAACATTTACAGAGGCATTAAAAATAAAAGATGCCTTGGAATAAATCAATTACTACATGTATAAGAGCACCACAGAAGTATATATGTAAAAAGTTAATGAGAGAAAATAGGGAAGACCAAAATAAATGGCAACATATACCAGTGTTATGGAGAGGAATACTCAGTATTATCAAAACTTCAATTCTCTCCAAGTTGAATTCAAAAAGCTGTTTCTAAACTTATATGGGAATGCAGAGGGCCAAAACCAGAAAGACACTCTAGGAACAAGGCCAAAGCAGAAGGACTCCCTCTGCCAGAGTCAAGAACTAAAGCTTTAGTGTGTACTCAACACAGTGCCACATTGGCCTAGAGACAGACAAACAGACCAACGACATGAAGTAGAGAACTCAGAAGCAAACCTATGTCCCTCTATGGGGCACTTGTTTTTTGACAAAGGTGACATTGAGAAAAATGGAATAAGGGCCATCTTCTCCTAAACCAAGCTTGTCCAACCTGCAGCCCGCAGCCCCATGCAGCCCAGGACAGCTTTGAATGTGGCCCAACACAAATTTGTAAATGTTCTTAAAACATTATGAGATTTTTTTTTTTAGTTTTTTTTTTTTTTTTTTTTTTTTGCTCATCAGCTATTGTTAGAGTTAGTGTATTTTATGTGTGACCCAAAACATTTCTTCTTCCAGTGTGGCCCACAGAAGCTAAAGATTACACAACCCTGTCCTAAACAGTACTGGGACAGCAGGGAATCTATATAATTAAAAAGTAAGGGGACTGTTACCCACACCTCACACAAAAGACCATTCCTTGTGGATTAGAGACTTCAATGGACAAGGCAAAATAGTAAAGACTTTACAAGTATTTAGGTAAAAGAATAACCTTATGACCATGAGATAAGAATCATTTTTTCCAAAGGAATAAAACCATATTAAGAAATAAAAATAAGAAAGATAAGAATTGTTTTTAAGCAAAACACACAGACAACACTAAGCATAAAGGAAGCATTGATAAATTTAATTACAGTAAACTTTAAACTTCTGCTCATTAAAAATCATTAAGAGAATACAAAGCTGATCCACTGGGGAAAACATTTTCCACAAATAACCAAACAAGGGCTCTTATGAAGAAAATACAAAGAACAGCACGTTGGGAGGCCGAGGTGGGCGGATCACCTGAACTCAGAAGTTCAGGACCAGCCTGGACAACATAGCAAAACCCAGTCATTACTAAAAATAGAAAAGTCAGCCGGCGTGGTGGCCCACACCTGTAGTAGAAACTTCTCAGGAGGCTGAAACAGGAGGATCGCTTGAGCCCAAGAGACGGAGGCTACAGTGAACCGAGATCATGCAACTGTGTGCCAGCCTGGGCGGCAGAGAGAAACCCTGTCTCAAAAAAAAAAACCACAAAGAACTCCTACAAATCAACCAGAGATGGAAAAAAGAAAAGAACATGCAATATATAAATGGGAAAAAAGCCTTCTACTCACACTTCACTAAATGACCAATAAACACATAAAGAGGCCTCAACCTCATTACACCAGAAAATGCAAATGGGAACCCAATGAGATGCCCCTGGCACCTGCCTACCAGATGGTTCACTCAACACTGATGATACAAGAGTGTGGTGGTCTAGAGCGGCAGGAAATACTACAGTGTGGCTGGGGGTATGCGTTGTATAACTGCTTTAAAGGTTTCCTGTTTCCGGCGGGGCGCGGTGGCTCAAGCTTGTAATCCCAGCACTTTGGGAGGCTGAGACAGGCGGATCACAAGGTCAGGAGATCGAGACCATCCTGGCTAACATGGTGAAACCCCGTCTCTACTAAAGAAAAATACAAAAAATTAGCCTGTAGTCCCAGCTACTTGGTAGGCTGAGGCAGGAGAATGGCGTGAACCCAGGAGGCGGAGCTTGCAGTGAGCTGAGATCCGGCCACTGCACTCCAGCCTGGGCGACAGAGTGAGACTCTGCCTCAAAAAAAAAAAAAAAAAAAAAAGGTTTCCTGTTTCCTAGAATAGTCAAGAATATGAATGTCTTATCACCTAAAATTCCACACGTGGGCACAAACCCTAACAAATGTGAATTTAAAAGCCCCCTGTAGTGTTGTTTATGATAATAGAATCAGTTCACAATCATAGATTTTTAAAACATAAAGACAGCAACGTGGATTGGTATCAACAACAATGTTGAACAAAACAGGAAGATACAGGCCGGACACGGTGGCTTATGCCCGTAATTCCAGCACTTTGAGAGGCCAAGGCGGGTGGATCACGAGGTCAGGAGATCAAGACCATCCTGGCTAACACAGTGAAACCCCA
The DNA here is from genome assembly GCF_037993035.2 of Macaca fascicularis. Lineage (NCBI taxonomy): Eukaryota > Metazoa > Chordata > Mammalia > Primates > Cercopithecidae > Macaca > Macaca fascicularis. Next base: position 41,844,376 of record NC_088393.1, on the reverse strand, counting down.
TCTCTACTAAAAAACACAAAAAATTAGCCAGGCGTGGTGGCAGATACCTGTAGTCCCAGCTACTTGGGAGGCTGAGGCAAGAAAATGGCATGAACCTGGGAGGTGGAGCTTGCAGTGAGCCGAGATTGCACCACTGCACTCCAGCCTGGGCAACACAGCGAGACTTTGTCTCAAAAAAAAAAAAAAAAGAAAAGAAAAGAAAAAGAAAAGCAAAGAAAGATACAGTCAGGCACAGTGGCTCATGCCTGTAATCCCAGCACTTTGGGAGGCCGAGGCGGGTGGATCACCTTAGGTCTGGAGTTCCAGACCAGGCTGGCCAACATGGTGAAACCCCATCTGTGCTAAAAATACAAAAATTAGCTGGTCATGGGGACGGGCGCCTATAATACCAGCTACACTGGGAGACTGAGGCAGAAGCCTCGCCTCACCTCACCCTACCCCTCCACCGTGGGTCTCTCTGCTATGGGACCACGCCCCACTGAGCAGGCTGTTGACCTCCAGCCCCTATCCAAAAAGTCTCATTGCCCAAAACCCTGCCCAGAACCCTAAGGTGAAGCCACAGTTGAGGGAGCCCCTCCCCTAGTGTCAACCTGGCTCCCACCTCCCAGTGCGGGAGAAAAGCAAAGTGGGTGAGCTGGGAGGAGTGCAGGCTTTGGGGACAGGCCATTCTCCAGGTGCCAGCCTGGCCGCAGGGCCAACGGTGACCGGCAGGGAACCACAGGGCTCAGTAAGCAGAGGCCACACAGGCCCCAAGGCCAGATTGCAGTGGGAGCCAGTGTGGCTAGGCCAGCAGGGGGCCTGGCTGAGGTGCCCAGAAATCCCATCAGCACCACTGGGTCCCCTGGAAGATGCTCAAGTTCCCACTGGGAATTACAGGCAGGGGATTAGAGTCAGACCTCACCTTGGACAGCAGCCCCAGCCCTGTCCTCAGCCCCAGGGACACTAGGGCACCCAGCTGTCACAAGGAAGTGGGTGGCTCAAGGCCAGGAGCCTGTGCTTTGGCTGAGGGACGCGGCTCAGGTCAGTTTGCTCCATGATTCCCCAGAGCCTACATACATGACTCCCTGGACCCTGGGCTGCACTCTGCTGCAGCCCAGTGCACCGCACGCTGCTCTGCTGTGCCAGGTTGTGTTGTGTCGAGTTGTGCTGTGTCGTGTGCTGCGTCACTGTTCCTGCAAACTCCCTGTCCGGGAGCTCTAGGGTACTGGCCTCTAAGAAACCCCAGCCCCGAGTCAGCCTCAGGCAAGGTCTGCATCTCTGCGGCCTCCATTTCCCTGGCTCAGCCTTGAAGCTCCCGCTGACCCCTCTGCCACTCACCTACCACCCATCACCCCCACTTAGAGACCAGGAAGCAGCAAGGGCCATCTCCCCCTTCTCTCCACCCTTTCTCTCCTCCCTCCATCCTCCAGGACACACAACTCCAACAGAAACCAGAAATCTTGCAAATGCCCCGACATACCCACTGACCCCAGGACACCTTCTCTCCAGGTGTTTGACACAAGGGACACCCCCACACCGGCCCCATCGTGTGCCCTGGTGGCCCCGAGGCTGCAGCACAGGATGCCTGTCTGGCTCTGGACCTGCCCAGGGCCCTGCCCTCTGCCGCCACTCACAGGACAAACCCAAACAATTGCTGTCCTCCCTCTGAAATGGTGGCCATGGGGGTGCAGGGAAGGCCTCGAGTCCTACCTGTGCCCAGCCCCCTCAGCCCCACACTCTGGCTGGCTGCATCTGCTGTCCAGACCCCTTGATCACAAGGAAGCCCAGACCACAGTGATGATAAGGGAGGCCTTTCCTAAGCCTAGAAATGGTCTAAACCTTCATGGAACTGCTGGTCCCAGTGCCAGCCAGAGTCCCAGGTGAGGCTGAGGTGGCTCAAAGTGGTGCACAGGAGATGTCTGATATCAACCCTCTCCTGGAGGTAGATGATGTCTCCAGCCTGGTGACTTCCCTGGCCTCCAGCTATCACCACCCCCAGTGTCCCTAAGGCTGAAGGTGCAAGCTTGCCCTGGCCCTAGAATAGAAAGTGCACGATCTGGTCATGTCATGCAGGTGAGGATACCTGTGTGCCAGGTAACCTCAGGCGGGCATGGTGGTGCTTGTGGGACAGTCTTGTAACCTGCAGTATGGTTGGTGGGATGGATGCTTGTGACACAGGCAGGAACTACCCCTCATGGTAGTTGAGGAACCACGTGTGTATTGGGTGGGGCTGATGGGAGTCACAGGTGTGGCTGGGCACAGGCAGGTGAGTGACAGCTACACAAACCCCACCACTGAGCATGTCCCTCCTAGGGCAAAGCAGATTAGAGCCACAGGCCCAGCCTCCTGGCCCTCTCTGCCCTCAGAGGAGCCCCCTCCCTCTAGAGAGCCCCAGCTGGCACCACCTGCAGCTGTGCGGGTGGGAGGGGGACACAGTGCTATAGGTCCGGAGACGGAAGGAAGATGGAGGGAGGGTGGCCCTCTGCTCCCAGGCCCTCTGCTCCCTGACCCTGCTGCTCAGCCCCTGCAGCCCTCCCGGAGCCCACCCTTTCAGCTGCAGTCTCCCAGGCTCTGTCCCCAGGACGAAGCTCACTCTGCCAGTGCTTCTCCACTGTAGCCGGCTTTTCCCCTTGGGGAGAGTCCTCAGATGGTGTAAAGTGGGGAAGGGTTCCCTGGCCCTGCCCCGCAGGCCTCCCCCATCTCTCCGTCTCTATCAGACACAGAGGCAGAGACAGAGGCAGCCACACACCCAGTCCCAGCCACAATCACACCCTCATATTCATATAATCACAGATCCCCACCCTACACAGTCACACACCCCAACTACAGGTGCCACCCACACACCCCACACGCTCCCGCCAGCGCATTCCACTCACACACACACAATCCCATTCTCACACACGTGCACACAAACCTTTTGCTGCACACACAACATGACAGGCCACAGAGCAGGATGAGAGTCTCAGAGCACATGGACACCCGCACCGCACAGGGACCCCCCAGGACCGGACCGCGCCCAGCCACGGGTCCCTGCCTGCACTGCAGCTGCCTGGATCCTGCACCACAGGATGGGCTGGGGGCGGTCCTGAAATCATCTGCATGCCAGGGCTCGCTCTCTCTCACAAGTGAAGTTGTTTCCACAGGCAGGTGCACGATACACACAACACGTAAGGCATTCTTGAGTTAGAGGAGATTTCCATGTATTCATTTTATCAAAGTACAATCTCTGCGGTCCTAATGATGCCAATGGCCAATGCCAGACTCAAGGTTGAGTCTGACCCTGACCTGCCTCTTGGCCTTCCCATTAGAGCCAGGAGAAAGGCAGCACGCCCAGCACTTCCACCACTGTCTCCTTAGCACGGGGGTGGAGTTTCTGGACAAGAAATCAGAGCCAGAAAAACAAGTGAGGCTTCTGAAGACCCTAATCCATAAAGCTCTACTGAGAGATGTAAAATAAAACTTCAGTGAATGGAGGAAACGCACCGGACCCTCAAAGCCAGGACTCAATATTAAAGGGTGTCAGTTCCAAATTAATACAGAATTTGAAAGCACTTCGAATCAGAATTCTAACAAGTTTTTTTTTCTTTCATAATTTGAAATAAAAGTTCTTCATCAAGAATGTGTAAGAATATTCAATCCCAAACTAGTGAACTGGAAGAAGGACATTCACAGGCAAATCACAAAAGGGAAGCCCATGGCCAATGCATGCAAAAGATGCTCATTCTCACAGCTCATCAAATGCGCACATTCAAATTATTTTCATCAAATTCATACAGACTTTGTTTTCTTACTGGCATTATCTAGGATTGGTGAGGATGCGGGAAACAGTATTTTCCTATGATGGATGGGAACACTGCTTGGCACAGATATTCTAGTAGGCAAGGTGGCCATGTGCATCCAAAGGCAGGAACACTTGGCCTGCCATTTTCACGTTCAGGTCTTGATCCTTGGTAAATAATGAAAGCCAGGCCCAAACACTTAGCTACTTTTTTTTTTTTTTTGGAGAGACGGGGTCTAATATGATTTGGCTCTGTGTCCCCACTGAAATCTCATCTTGAATTGTTCTCCCATAATCCCCACGTGTTGTGGGAGGGACCTAATGGGAAATATTCTGAATCATGGGGGCAGCTTCCCTCATATTGTTCTCATGGTAGTGAATATGTCTCACGAGATCTCATGGTTTTATTGAGGGTTTCCACTTCTGCACCTGTCATTTTCTCTTGCACCTCTCATTTTCTTTTGCCTCAGGCCATGATTCTGAGGCCTCCTAGCCATGTGGAACTGCAAGTTCCATTAAACCTCTTTTTCTTCCCAGTCACAGGTATGCCTTTATCAGCAGCATGAAAACAAACTAATACAGTAAATCAGTACAGAGAGTGGGGTGTTGCTGAAAACACACCCGAAAATGTGGAAGCAACTTTGGAACTGGGTAACAGGCAGAGGTTGGAAGAGTTTGGAGGGCTCAGAAGATACGAAAATATGGGAAAGTTTGGAACCTCCTAGAAATTTGTTTAATATTTGACAAAAAATGCTGATAGTGATATGAATACTAAGGTCCAGGCTGAGGTGGTCTCAGATGGAGATGAGGAACTTGTTGGGAACTGGAGCAAAGGTGACTCTTGTTATGTTTAAGCAAAGACACTGGTGGCATTTTGCCCCTGCCCTAGAGATTTGTGGAACTTTGAACTTGAGAGAGATGATTTAGAGTATCTGGTGAAAGAAATTTCTTTTTTTTTTTTTTGAGACGGAGTCTCGCTCTGTCGCCCAGGCTGGAGTGCAGTGGCCGGATCTCAGCTCACTGCAAGCTCCACCTCCCGGGTTCACACCATTCTCCTGCCTCAGCCTCCCGAGTAGCTGGGACTATAGGCACCTGCCACCTCGCCCGGCTAGTTTTTTGTATTTTTTAGTAGAGATGGGGTTTCACCGTGTTAGCCAGGATGGTCTCGATCTCCTGACCTCGTGATCCACCCGTCTCGGCCTCCCAAAGTGCTGGGATTACAGGCTTGAGCCACCGCGCCCGGCCTGGTGAAAGAAATTTCTAAGCAGAAAAGCATTCAAGAGGTGAGTTGGGTGCTGCTAAAAACATTCCATTTTAAAAGGGAAACAGAGCACAAAAAATTGGAAAATTTGCAGCCTGACAATGCAGTAGAAAAGAAACACCTATTTTTTGAGGAGAAATTCAAGTTGGCTGCAGAAATTTGCATAAGTAACAATGAGGGGATGTTAAACCCCAAGACAATGGGGAAAATGTCTCCACGGCATGTCATTGGTCTTCCCATCACAGACCCAGAAGCCTAGGAGGAAAAAATGGTTTTGTGGGCTGGACCCAAGGTCCCCATGCTGTGTGCAGCCTAGGGACTTGGTGCCTTGTGTCCCAACCACTCCAGTCATTGCTAAAAGGGGCCAAGGTACAGCTCAGCCCATGGTTTCAGAGGATGGAAGCCCCAAACCTTGGCAGCCTCTATGTGGTGTTGAGCCTGCAGGTGCACAGAAGTCAAGAACTGAGGTTTGGGGACCTCCACCTAGATTTCAGATGTATGGAAATGCCTGGATGCCCAGGCAAAAGTTTGCTGCAGGGGAGGGGCCCTCATGGAGAACCTCTGCTAGGGCAGTGCAGAAGGGAAATGTGGGGTCAGAGCCCCAACACAGTGTCCCTCCTGGGGCACTGCCAAGTGGAGCTGTGAGAGGAAGGCCACCATCCTCCAGACACCAGAATGGCAGATCTACTGGCAGCTTGTACCAGATGCCTGGAAAACGGGCACTCAATGCCAGCCTGTGAAAGCAGCCAGGAGGGGAGCTATACCCTACAAAGCCACAGGGGCGGAGCTGCCTAAGACTATGGGAACCCACCTTGTGCATCACCATGACCTGGATATGAGACATGGAATCAAAGGAAATCATTTTGGAGCTTCAAAATTTGACTGACCTGCTGGATTTTGGACTTGCTGGGTCCTGTAACCCCTTTGTTTTGGCCAATTTCTCCCATTTGGAATAGCTGTATTTACCCAATACCTGTACCCCCATTGTATTTACGAAGTAACTAGCTTGCTTTTGCTTGTACAGGCTCATAGGCGGAAGGGACTTGCTTTGTCTCAGATTAGACTTTAGACTGTGGACTTTTGGGTTAATGCTGAAATGAGTTAAGAATTTGGGGGACTGTTGGGAAGGCATGATTGGTTTTGAAATGTGAGGACATGAGATTTGAAGGGGCCAGGGGCAGAATGATATGATTTGGCTCCATGTCCCCACCCACATGTCCCCCATCAAATCTCATCTTGAACTGTACTCCCTTAATTCCCACATTTAGCGGGAGGGACCCAGTGGGAGATAATTTGTATCATGGGGGTGGTTTCTCCCATACTGTTCTCATGGTAGTGAATAAGTCTCACGAGATCTGATGGTTTTATCAGATCGTTTCTGCTTTTGCATCTCTGTCATTTTTCTCTTGCTGCCACCACGAAAGTGCCTTTTGCCTCCCACCATGATTCTGAGGCCTCCCCAGCCATGTGGAACTGTAAATCCAATTAAACCTCTTTTTCTTCCCAGTCTTGGGTATGTCTGTATCAGCAGCGTGAAAACAGGCTAACACAGGGTCTCGCCGTTACCCAGGCTGGAGTGCACTGGCACAGTCATAGCTCACTGCAGCCTGGAATCCTGGCCTCAAGCGCTCCTCCTGCCTCTGCCTGCCAGGTAGCTGGGACCACAGGCAGGAGCCAACCGCACCCAGCTCTAACTGCCACATTATTTGTCACCACATGATTTATAAAGCCAGGTCCAGTAGAAAAACAGATGATGTTTTACAAGAAATAAACCACTTAAATTTCCTAAATGTACCACAATGAACATATGTTGCGTTGTAGAAGAAATTTTTCACGTGGGACTGATACTTATATTTTTGAAAAGAGGGCAAGGTCCTTGCACAGAAAATGTTTATACACCACCTTGGCAGAGCGGATTTTACTGGAGGCGTCTCTCTAGATAACATCTCAATACGGATGGGGTGATGGGTGTGTCCCGGGGCCATGAGTAGCCTCCTGCAGCTCAGCGCTTCGGGCTCCTAGGAACCACCAGTCCCAGATGGCAGGGGGAGAGGCCTGGCAGGAGGGGAGGGACACAGCTGCTCCTGCATCCCTGGCTCAGCTGCTCCATACAGGGCAAGGAAGCAGCTATGGGGTTGGAGTCGGCCATCCTGGCCTCATCTCCAGGGTCCTGGCCACATAAAGTCAACACAAAGGTAACCCCAAATAAAAACATGTCCATGCAAAGGAACACAGGTCAACACACCTTTAAAAATAAAACCATAGAGGTTGCTGCTTACATAGGGTGGACTGGAACCTTCACCATGTCCCCTCCTTCTGGTGACCAAACCAAACCAAGGCTAAGGGAGTACTAAAACTTCCCACCTCACAGGCCGGGTGCAGCGGCTCACACCTACAATCCTAGCACTTTGGGAGGCTGAGGCAGGCAGATCACTTAAGGTCAGGAGTTAGAGACCAGCCTGGCCAACACGATGAAACCCCATCTCCACTAAAAATATAAAAAATTAAGCCGGGCGCGGTGGCTCACGCCTGTAATCCCAGCACTTTGGGAGGCCAAGGCGGGCAGATCACAAGGTCAGGAGATCGAGACCACGGTGAAACCCCGTCTCTACTAAAAATACAAAAAATTAGCCGGGCGCGGTTGTGGGCGCCTGTAGTCCCAGCTACTCGGGAGGCTGAGGCAGGAGAATGGCGTGAACCTGGGAGGCGGAGCTTGCAGTGAGCCGAGATCGCGCCACTGCACTCCAGCCTGGGCGACAGAGCGAGACTCCATCTCAAAAAAAAAAAAAAAAAAAAATTAGCTGAGCGTGATAGCGCGTGCCTGTAATCCCAGCTACTCGGGAGGCTGAGGCCAGAGAGTCACTTGAACCCGGGAGGCCGAGGCTGTAGTGAGCTGAGATTCTGCCACTGAACCCCAGCCTGGGTGACAAAGCAAGACTCCATCTCAGAAAAAAAAAAAAAAAAAGTCCCACCTCACACTAACAAAGAGAATGAGGAGGGATCCTTAGAGGACCTGAGATTTCAACCACATGGAGCAGGAGGAAGATGCTGTGACTGAAACGGAGCTTGGTGGGTCTCAGGGGAAGGTGCTCCAAGGTGGAGTCAAGACGGGGAAACCTATTTGCTCCTCAATCCCCTACAGAGGCTGGGAATCAGGCTCTGCTCCAGGGGATGTGTAGGACCAGGACGGGAGGCTGAGGCCATAGGATGGATTAAAATCTGTGCATCTCTTATCATCTTCAGCAGGGAGCTCGGGCTTCCTCTGTGACATAACCCGACAGCATCTGCCATCACCACCACCAGGAACAATAGCATCCGCCTAGTCCAAGTCTATAATGCAGCGGCTCACTCTCTACCCCACCCCCCAAGCAAAAGCCCATCTGCTGACAGGCACTGTCCCAGACACCAGGGCTCCCCTCCAGGTCTCCAGCTCCCTGGTGACAAGACTGACAGACAAAACTAATGGAATCTGGTACCTAGAAGAGGATGAGAAGGATCCCCATGAACCCTAGAGAAGACAAGGGGATGTGACCGGGCAGACCCTCAGGAGGCACAAGACACAGATTCAACTGGCATCCAAAGGGGACAGCCAGCAATTTTTATTTATTATTATTATTTTTTAGTTTATGTTTGTTTGTGATTGTAACATTTTCTTTTGGACATCAAACACTGCACCCAAATATGAGCCATTCATCTTAAGACAACTGCTTTTGTCCTAAGAATCCTGTTCTGATGTTTACAATTAACTCTGGACAACTTAAAACTTATTAGTGGCACTGCTGTCTAATAATCAAATATTTCATTATAGGCCAAATGCAATTATTAAACGAAAAGAGCAAATTTCCCCCCCCCCTTTCTTACCTTCAAACCAAACCAAAAAGGTAGTTTTCACATGGAAAGAGCACCTACTTCAGGGAGACTGAATTTTTAACCAGTTATATTTTTATTTAATTTAATTAATTAATTAATTTATTTATTTTTGAGATAGTGTCTAGCTCTGTTACCCAGGCTGGAGTGCAGTGGCGTGATCTCGGCTCACTGCAACCTCCGCCTCCCCGGTTCAAGCGATTCTCATGCCTCAGCCTCCCCAGTAGCTGGGACTACAGGTGCCCACCACCACACCTGGCTAGTTTTTATATTTTTAGTAGAGATGGGGTTTCACCATGTTGGCCAGGCTGGTCTGGAACTCCTGGCCACGGCCTCCCAAAGTGCTGGGATTACAGGCATGAGCCACTGTGCCTGGCTGTTAACTAGTTTTATTAAACCCTACAAGCTCTAAAACATGAGACAAGGCTTTCCAGAGTAAATGGGATGATAAAAAGGTAAAATTCCCTGGAAGTCTGTTTTCACCAACTTGCAAAAAATGAAAGAGCTGATTTCTTTCTGTTTATTCTTTAAAAGGTTCGGCCTGCACCTTCAGTACACACTGTGGAAGGACAGCCCCATAGTCACAGGGGCTGTTCAGGGACAGCGCTTCCCAGTCATCCAATCCACAGCCAGGAATCTCGACAAGCAGCAAAAGAAAAGTCACTCATCACCTACGAGACAGGATCCGTGAGAGACACAGCCAACTTCTCACCAGAAACCATGAGCGTCTGAACACACGGAGGGCACGTTCAGAGTGCAGAAGAGAAAGGGAACTAGGCTGGGCAAGCTGATGGCAGGGTGGTCCAGGAACGGGCTGGGACTCCCAGCCCCCATCTGTTCTCAGGGACAAGTCCTGGCTGAGATCCACGCAGCTCAGGAAGGTGGCGACCCCAGGCCATGGGCCTCGCTGAGGATGCCTGGAAATCTTCATCAGCCCGGCTGGCTCAGGTGGAGATGGAGGCTCCAGGACAATGTGGGATGGGAGGAGGGTGAGTAAATACCAGGCCTGGTCCTGCACCTCTCCCTGGCCTCCAGCCTGCAGCCCCCCCTATAACCCTTCCTCAGCAGGGCTGACAATGGACGGGGGCATGGATGTCCCAGGTGCTGTCAGAGAAGAGGGTGAGCCAGCTGTGTCCTGAGTGCCTGTGACAGGTCCCAGTGGCAGGAACTTCAGGTAGGGAGGAAGAGATCCCACACAGTCCTTTCACCATGGCAGGGCAGGTGTGTGACACGGACGGGTTCCCGTGCGCAGCGTGGAGGGGAGTGCGCGCTGGGTATAGGACAATGGGCGTGGCAGGTGAGGGGAGGCACAGGTGGGTGGGTGTGACAGGCACACAACCACCACTGCTGAGCACCTCCCTACAAAGTGCCAGGGGGGCCAGGTCTACCAGTCCTGAGGGTCCACAGGGGGCCTGGAATCCCTGGGGAATCCTTGGGCCCTGTGCCCTCCTGGCAGCCCTGTGACACATGCCCCAGGCCTGGAAGGGTGGCCCAGCAATGCCCTCAGGGTCGGAGAAGTGGGTGGAAGGACAGGAGCTGCGTCTACCCTCCTCCTGAGTTTCCTATGCTCTCCAGGATCCCAGGCCATCCTGGGGTATCCGGCCAGGGACTGGAGACCTGGGGAGGGCCTGGGCCTGAGACAGGTGAGTTTCTTCTGCCACCTCAGGCCTCAGCGCCCCTCCCATCTTTGAGCCCCCACCCAGGCTGGCTCCCAGAATCCCCCACCGTTCCCATGAAATGTGTGCACATGCCCCTCTCCCAGGTCCCCACCAGTCTCTAGGGTGCACGCCTACCACGGGGGGAGTGGGAGCAAAGCCTCCAGAGCTGGGCTGGGTGGAGGCTTCAGGTGGCCCTGGTGCTCCCCACTCTCCCAGACCTGTTCTTGATCCCCACCCCAAGGCTCTCCTGGGCCCCAAAGGCTGAGGCTACTCCTAACCCTACAGCCAGCAACGCCCTCACCCCTCCCGAGTGCGGCACTGGAAGTCCCTGCTGGCCTCCTGGCTAGGTGAGGGCTGCCAGACATGGAGGAGACAGGACCCCATGATCGGAAAGGGACTTCTCTCGGCCTCTGCTCATGGAGCTGGAGACCAGCCTCAGGGTGGGGCTGGGTGGGAGGGGTGAGCACAGCTGCACCCCACCCCGCTCACCCCAAACCCCAGTCACCCTCTGACCCACACTGCTCTCCACACTTCTGCCCAGCCCTGCCCAGGTCCCATATATCCTGCCCAGTGGCCCCTCCCCACCCACCCCCCAGAGCAGGTCCACTTGGGGTTGTCATGGTACCTGCAGCTCCGCAAGCTGACATCTGTGCTTCCCATCTCAGCAGGGGCAGGGAGCCCGGATGAAGAAAGAATAAGGGCAGAGGACACCCCATGCCTAAGACCCACCCACCCCGGGACCCTTCCAGAGGCCATCATAAGGCCCACACACACACAGACACACACACAATTACAGCCCACAGTCTGGTCATTTGCAGGAGGTGAACCTTCTCCATTTGAGGGTCAGGCCTCAGTGGGGTCACTGAGAACCCACCAAATCCTCCCACATCACCTGGCTTCAGGGCAGCCCGCCTGCCAGGAAGGGCGGGGAGAACCCCGGACTCTGTTGGTCTCGCTCCAGTTCAATCCCTCTCTCCCTCTCTCTCCCTGCCGCTTATCCTGTCTCCGTATCTTTCCCCCTCGTTCTCGGAGACAGCCTCCCTCTCATACAACAGGTCTCTTTCCCACTCCACCTCCCACCATGTCTCCCAATGTCTCTCATTCATTTTCTGAAATACTCAATCCCTTTCACACATGACTTTCTCCATCTCTCTCATTGATACACACACTCTCCCCCCATCCCTGCCTCTCTCTCTCTCTCTCTCTCTCTCACATACACACACACACACACACACACACAGAGGCAGACTCAGCCCTTCAGGGTCTATGCCCTGAGCTAAGCCCCGCTGAGAGGCAGGCTTGTCTGGGGATTGCAGGGAGCACTCATGCCCACATGGGATGTGCCCGTGTGGACAGCGCTTGGCCCTGTATGTACCCACTGTGGATCCTTCACTGGGCAACCAGGCTGGGCTTGGACCAGTGCAGGTGGAACTAAGCCAAGACTCTGAAGGCCAGGGCAGGGTCAGCTCCAGCCTCAGCATTCACCCTAAACCAGGCGCTGTAGAAAGGAGCATGAGCCACTAGGCGGGCCCAGGCTGGAGAGCTCACCGCCTAGCAGGGATGGATGGCAGGAGACTTGCCACTCAGACCAGGGAAGGATGACAGGGACCCCAGGCACAGGCGCAGGTGTCAGCAGAGACCACACCACTGGGGGTCCCCTAGAGCAGGTGGGGGGTGGCACCCAGGGTTGGAGGGTCACAGGCCACTGGCATGGCTTAGCCCGGTTCTCACAGGGCATCCTCCATCTCTATAACCATGGAGTCAATGTCACCACTGGGCATGAAATGGAGACGCTGCTGTTGGCAAATGAGCTTAGAGAGCCGGGGCCAAGACTTGTGGGTGTCAAGTGAGGTGTCACAACTGGGGCCTGACTTCACAGTGGCCGAGACGAGAAGGCTGAGGAGGAGGAAACCCGGGAGAGAGTGGCTCCGGCGGAGGGAACTGCAGTGCACACCTCCGGGGGAGGAAGTGGAGCGGCAGCCACCAGCCCTGGCAACGCGGGGCCCAGGGACCCAGAGAGAAAGGCAGAGTGTGGCCTAGTGAGGCCACTGCCCTTCGCTTGGCTGTCACCTTTGACAAAGCGGGTTCCTTGGGTGGGGTTGGGGGGACTCCAAGCTGTTATGACTCAGGCCAGCTGGCAGGAGCGTGCATGGTGACCGGGATGGAGCAGGGTTCACTGAGGCAACCGCATGGATGTAAGAGCAGGGTCCACCATGGCACACGCAGAGAAAGGGGAGGAGAAGGACTGGGTTGGCAACAAGGAGAAACCCGGCTCAAAGCAGGTTTGAGGGAGAAAGCGGAGAGGACGGTTCAGAGAACAGCTTTGCAACTGACCAGTTCAAAGGGAAAGCAGCCCAGGTCAAGCGCAGTAGCTCACGCCTGTAATCCCAACACTCTGGGAGGCCAAGGTGGGCTCGCTTGAGGTCAGGAGTTTGGGACCAACCTGGCCAACATGCTGAAACCCTGTCTCGACTAAAAATACAAAAAGTAAGGCCGGGCACGGGGACTCATTCCTATAATCCCAGAACTTTGGGAGGTCGAGGTGGATGGCTCGCTTGAGGCCAGGAGTTCCAGACCAGTCTGGCCAACATGGTGAAATCCTGACTCTACTAAAAGTACAAAAACTAGCCAGGCATGGTGGCGCATGCTTGTAATTCCAGCTACCTGGGAGGCTGAGGCAGGAGAATTGCTGAATGTGGGAGGCGGAGGTTGCAGTGAGCCAGGATCATGGCACTGCACTGCAGCCTGGGTGACACAGCAAGACTGTCTTAAAAAAAAAAAAAAATAGCTGGGCGTCATGGTGCACACCTGTAGTCCCAGCTACTCAGGAGGCTGAGACATGAGAATTACTTGGGACAGTTAATTGGGAGGCAGAGGTTGCAATAGGCCCAGATCGTGCCAATGCACTCCAGCCTGGGTGACAGTGCAACACTCCGTCTAAAAAATAAAATAAATATATAAATTTTAAAAAGCAGCTCAGCTCGCAGGGAAGAGACAGCCAGCATCGGAGCCTCCATATCTTGACTTTACTCTCTGGCCCCACTGGGATTACCTCCTCCAGGAAGTGGCCCCTGGTCCCGCTGAAAGCCCCACTCTGAGATGCAGCACTCTCCACGCTGTGGAAGTCCCTGGTGAAGGATCCCTGACCGTCCCTGTACTTGCCGGCTCAGTCCACCAGGAGGCGCCCGCGCCATGCCTCGGCCCTGCTGGACTCTGGGGCCGCCACTTCCCTGCGGGCGCCTCCTGGTGTTCCCTTGGGCTCGGCCTGTACAGCCCAGCTGGTTCCGGGCGCCTGGCCCAGCCCCGCGGGTGATTCACTGGCCTCGCACCTGAAGGTGGGGGAGGAAGGAGAGAGCAGCAGCCAAGAGGCGGGTCCAGGCTCTCCCAAAAGCCAGCGACTTCAGTCCAAACGTCCCCTGAACCCGCAGAGATTCCACATCAGGACCAGGCTCCCCACGTCCAGACCCCACATTCCCGTCAGTGTGTCCCAGGGAGCACGGAGGGACCGCCACACTGCATTTCATGGGGCGACTGCCCTCAACACCCCTACACACACAGAACCCCACACTACCCTAAAGTCTGAAAGGCGGACACGCAATCGAGGTTTTAGAGGAATTTATACAAAAGTCCTGAAACCACAAGGTTCTTACCACCTGAAAACCAGCTCCACGACAGACAAATTAGACACTTGTGAGTTTGCTGGAATTTGCTTTAAAAATAACAAGGCTGGTCCAAGATCTTAGAAGAAAATTATATTCTTTTAAAGAAAATGAAAATATCCTCAAGGGAAAAACTTAATTTAAGTCAAATCCTGTCCTTTTGTCTTGGAACCCCGTGCCCCGCGCGCAAACACAGGCTTTCCTGCAGTGCGGCCAGGGCGCCCCCGTCGTCGCTCCTGAGCGATACCCGGGGCTGCAGCCGCACGGGGTATTTTCCCGGGCTGAGCAGGGGAGTGGGGGGTGGGGGGCGCCAAGCTAGGAGCCCTGGAAGAGGGAGCAGGGCAGCAAGTGGGGCCGCAAACACCCATCAAAGTCCCCAGGACCAATTCCCACAGTGACCACGTGGCCACAGGCAGTGCCCTTTGCAGGCCCGCTCCCCAAGTGTGTCATTCCTCACCCCCTCCCGGGACCCCACCTAAGCCAGGCACCCTCCCACCCACCAGCAAGCACTGCGCTAGGAGACGCAGGAACACCCATGTCCCTGCCAGCCCCGCCTTCCAGACCACACCCTGCGTGGGAGCGCCCTTTGCGGGGGGTGGGGGGGTGTCCCCAGGTCCCTGAACAACGGACAGCAGCTCCCGCCCAGGAATGCAGCCGCGTCACCTCGCGCCCCTGACCAGGGCTGGGGCCCTCTCCAGCCTGGTGACCCACGGCCTACTCTGAGGCTGCAGGGTGCAGGGGGCCTCCAAGTGGAAAGCTGGTGATGGGGTGGGTGGGAGGCAGGGCCCGCAGGGAAGTGACTTGAGCAGGCACAGACGGTGAATAAATAGAAGCTTCCACGCGGGGGTCCGGCCCCTGCAGACAGCAGCTCGGTGGGAAAGTGGGATTAGAGGGAGCTCCCCCGACACTGACCGGGGCCACCCACGCAGACCCTCCCTCCACACCCACACCCACCCCGGCCCTGGGACGGGTTTTCCCCTGCTCAGAGCTCAGTGACGTGCACAGTGGGTGAGGGAACAGGCCCAGGTTGGAGGCGCCGCAGGTGGCAACGACGACACAGCAGGTGGCCCGCCAGGGGGTAGCAGCGGCGTCCCTCCTCCCCGCTCAGCTGCAGCCCGCAGTCCTAGGGAAGAACACAGCCCCCCAGCCCCAGAGTCAGCAGACAAGCGCACATCATAAGTCATGAGGCGGGACGGGGAGAACCGAAGGGCGGGGCAGAGCCGCAGGGGACCGCATAACAACATAAAGACTCTTCCGCCCGGCACAGGCGCTCACACCTGCAATCCCAGCACTTTGGGAGGCTGAGGCGGCTGGATCACCGCCTCGGTCGGAGTTCGAGACCAGCCTAGCCAACATGGTGAAACCCTGTCTCTACTAAAAACACAAAATTAGCCGAGCATAGTGGCACATGCCTGTAATCCCAGCTACTTGGGAGGCTGAGGCTGAAGAATCGCTTGAACCCGGGAGGTGGAGGTTGCAGAGAGCAGAGGGCCTGACATTGCATTCCAGCCTGAGTGACAACAGCAAAACTCTGTCTCAAAAAAAAAAAAAAAAAAGACTCTTCTTCTGCCAGAGGGGGGATAGGAAGCCCGGTGTGGAGCACTGGGGACTGGAGCTGCCTCTCAGGCATCCAAGAGGAAGTCACTGGATATAAGTCAGACTATGGGGAGAGGACTAGGCAGTCAACGTGGGTGTCAGCATAAAAACCTGATGGTTTGGGTGTGTTTTGTTTATTCGTTTGTTGTTTATTGTTTGTTTGAGACAGGGTCTCTCACTGTCGCCCAGGCTGGAATGCAGTGTCTGGATCCCAGCTCACTGCAGCCTCGAGCTCCAGGGCTCAAGTGATCCTCCCACCTCAGCCTCCTGAGTAGCTGGGACCACCGGCGCACCCCGCCACACCCTATGAATTTTGCTTATTTTTTGTAGTGATGGGGTTTCACATTGCTCAAGCTGGTCTAGAACTCCTGACCTCAAGCTATCCTTCGCCTCAGCCTCCCAAAATGCTGGGATTACAGGCATGAGCCACTGTGCCTGGCCTGTTTTTTATTAGACAAGGTCTCACTCTGTCACCCAGGCTGGAGTGCAGTGGTGCGATCTCAGCTCACTGCAGCCTCAAACTTCTGGGCTCAAGCAATCCTCCCACCTCAGCCTCCCAAGTAGCTGGGACTACAGACACGTGCCACCATGCCCGGATAATTTTTGTCCCTTCTATTTTGTAGAGATGGCATCTTGCCATGCTGATCTGGCTGATCTTGAACCCTTGGCTTCATAACCATCCTCCCACCTCAGCCTCCCAAAGTGCTGGGATTGCAGGTGTGAGCCACTGCGCCCAGCCAAACGTGATGGTTTTTAAATACAAAACAGCAGACCACCTCTTCCAGGGAGTGCAGACCACTGGAAAAGAGAAGAGGGCAAGCAGCAGAACCTTCCATGAGGAGGTAGGAAGAGAAGAGGCCTGGGCTGGGGAGATTCCAGGAGAAACGAAAGTGAAGAAAACCAAAACCCGGCAGCCCCAAGGGCAAAGTGAAGCAAGTGCAGGGAGAGGAGGGAGCGGCCCTGTGCTCCAAGCTGCTGGGGGGCCCGGAAGGAAGTGTCCACCAGTTCCCGCCACACAGGGGTCCCTGGAGCAGAGCGGAGGGAGGAATGCCACCCCCAGGTGGTCTGAAGAGGCAGTGGTGAGTAGACCTGGAGACACCAGGGGAAGCAGGGGGCTGGCTTCACGTCCCTTATCTCACTGTTTTTACCTTTGCGAGCTTGGGGCTGGAATGCTGGCAGCTTTGCCCCGTTATCCAGAGCCCCTGACACCACCACCTGGCCCGCCCTGCGTGGGGAAGGGAGCTGGACTGCCACAGTGGCACCACCCCACTCCTTTCCCTGGTCTCTCGCCTGTCCTACCACAGGCCACCGGCTGGGCCTTGCACACCAGGCCAGGGAGGAGTGCGGGGTCCCAGAGGTATCAATCCCCATCCAGCAGCCTCATCGCAGCACAGCAGCACCACCAGCCGCCTGCCCTGCTCTGACTCTCAGGGTGGACCTTTGGCTGTGCTCGGTACTGGACAATCCCCAGGCAGCACAGTCCACAGGACAGCCCAGCAGGTAGAGGGATGCGGAGGTCCTGTTAGTGCTGGAGGGGAGCCCTGGCCCCTCTGCAGACTATCTGTTCCTCGTCCTCCCTCCTGGGTCCCCTGGCACGATCAGTGCTCCCATGGGGCCACTCGCCTGCACCCAGGAGACCTTGTCACCCAAGGGGATCCCTGATTGCTACTGCAGATTCCCGCTGCCACTTGCTCTGCTCTTGCTGGGGCGCGGTCGCCGGCAGCCTCCTGGTTCTCCTGCCCAGGCCTCCTCGGCCTCCCTCTGTGGCCACTTCGCCTGTGTGTGTCCTTAAGTGGTGGTGCTCCTTGAGCTATCCTGACCCCCACTCCTTCTTTTCCAACTCACCCTGGAAGACCCCATATGCTCCCTGGCTTCAGCTGCCGTCCCTGCGTCCATCACGGGACCCTTGCTTCCCGCCAGAACAGAGGAACAGAAATTGGATTTCCCCTCCCACCTTCAACAACGAGAACAACAGGCTAAAGAGATGACAGTGACTCTCAGACCCCGGACAACAGACCAGGGAGGCCCATCATCTCTCAGAGAGGGGAAACCCAGCAGGTACACCCCACACCGCCCGACTGACCGCCTGGAGACTGCTCCGGCTGCCCAGGGGAGCCCCGTGGTCTCCTTGAGTTGAGAATCTGGGGAGGCCAAGGCAACTGGAATTCCCAGGGCCAGGATTCAGAGAAGAAGGTCTGGGGCGGTGGCTCGCGCCTGTAATCCCAGCACTTTGGGAGGCCGAGGTGGGTGGATCGCTTGAAGTCAGGAGCTTGAAACCAGCCAGCACAGCCAACGTGGTAAAACCCTGACTCTACTAAAAACACAAAAACTAGCTGGGCGCGGTGGCGGGCGCCTGTAGTCCCAACTACTCGGGAGGGTGAGGCAGGAGAATGGCTTGAACCCAGGAGGCAGAGCTTGCAGTGAGCTGAGATGGCGCCACTGCACTCCAGCCTGGGCAACAGAGTGAGACTCATTTCAAAAAAAAAGAAAAAGATTCAGAGGAGAGAGAGCGCCACACATCAGTGACCCCAAATTCCCACAGCTGTCTGCAGGGTCGTTGAACCCCCGCCCACTTACAGGTCTACTGGACATCTCCAGCTACCAAAAATGAGAGCGTCTCATCCCCTCTTCCCCCGCCCTCACTCTTTGCCGGGGTTCTCATGAATACCTCCCAATCCCCAACCCTCAACCCCCCACATCCAGACACTCACCAAATCCAGTCCTTTCTATGGCCTGACCATCACTTCCCTGAACCCCGGCCCCCAACCCTGACCCCTCCAGCTGCTCAGGGAGCACCTACCTTCACTCCCTCCCCCAATTCACTCTCTGCAGGGCAGGAAACGGATAGATAGAATGGGGTAGACGCCATAAAATAGGTGAGGCCATCGCGGTGGCTCACGTTGTGGTCCCAGCACTTCGGGAGGCCAAGGCAGGTGGATCGCTTGAGCCCAGGAGTTTACCCCATCTCTAACTGAAAATAACAAAATTAGCTGAATGTGATGGCGCAAGCCTGTGGTGGTAACCACTCAGGAGGCTGAGGTAAGAAGATAGCTTGAGCCCGGGAGGTTGAGGCTCCAGTCTGGGCAACAGAGTGAGATCTTGTTTCCAATATATATAAACAAAAAAAAAATTTTTTTTTTTGACACAGAGTCTCACTCTTGTTGCCCCAGGAGTGCAATGGCATGATCTTGGCTCACTGCAACCTCTGCCTCCTGGGTTCAAGTGATTCTCCTACCTCAGCCTCCCGAGTAGCTGGGACTACAGGCGCCTGCCACCACGCCTGGCTAATTTTTGTATTTTTAGTAGAGACAGGGTTTCACCATGTTGGCCAGGCTGGTCTCAAACTCTTGATCTCAGTTGATCCACCCACCTCGGCCTCCCAAAGTGCTGGGATTATAGGTGTGAACCACCACACCCGGCAAAACTAAAATTTTGATAAGGTGAGCCCACAGAACACCCGGAGAGGAGAGCCGCGTGGAAGGAGGCCCACCCCAGCTGCCAGCCTCCTGGGGGCCCAGGCTCACCTCACAGTGGTAACATGCCACGTGGTAGTCTCTGTCCATGGACACCACACGGATGGTTGTCTCACAGCCCTGGAGGAAGAGACGGAGTTCACACATGATGAGCATGCGGGGACTGGAGGCAAAATGCAGGAGTGTACACTTCCACATACCATGCTCCTGTCCCAGCTGAGGTGCATGCCCGCCCCAGAGAGCACAGCCACGATGCTTCTGTGGGGCGGGACAGGCACCAGCAGGTGCATACACACAGACACACATGGGCCTCAGGCATCCTCTGTGGCCACAGCCCGCAGCACACACAAAGGCCCACAAGAGGGTCATGTGGGTGTCAATGGATGTGGATATTATTTTCACCTCATTGCTTCTTTTTTTCTTTTTTCTTTTTTTTTATTGAGACAGTCTTGCTTTGTTGCCCAGGCTAGAGTGCAGTGGCGCGATCTCGGCTCACTGCCAGTTCTACCTCCCAGGTTCACGCCATTCTCCTGCCTCAGCCTCCCGAGTAGCTGGGACTATAGGCACCCGTCACCACACCTGGCTAATTTTTTCTATTTTTAGTACAGACGAGGTTTCACTGTGTTAGCCAGGATGATCTCGATCTCCTGACTTCATGATCCACCCACCTCAGCCTCCCAAAATGCTGGGATTACAGGCGTGAGCCACCGCGCCCAGTCTTTTTTTTTTTTTTTTTTTTTTTTTTTTTCAGGGATAGAGTCTCTCTCTGTTGCCCATGCTGGAGTGCAGTGGTGCAATCACGGCTCACTGCGGCCTCAAACTCCTGGGCTCAAGCAATCCTCCTGCCTTAGCCTCCCAAGTAGCTGGGACTACAGGCAGGCACAACCATACCCAGCTAATCTGTTATTTCTTTGTAGAGATGGGGTCTCACTAGGCGGCCCAGGCTGGTCTCAAACTCCTGGCTTCAAGCAATCATCCCACCTCGCCCTCCCAAAGTGCTGGATTACAGGCGTGGGCTGCTATGCCTGGCCTGTTTTCACTTCCTTGGAGTCTCAAAAGGGCACTGCCAGTCCTGCTTCGCCAGGCACACCAGCCTGGGACAGAGCCAGCACTGTGGGAAGACCCCAGGCCAGAAGAGCTGCAGCACCCACGGGGGGCTCCCACACAGACCACGTCCATCTCTCATCTGCTCCCCCAGCACCCCCACCTCAGCCTGCAGAGCTGAGAAGACCCAGGGAACAGCCCTTCCGTCAATGGAGAGTGGAGCGGAGGCTGGCAGTGGGGCAGCCAAGCAGCAGGGCCCACCACCTTCCTCCACCTCGTGCGAGGAGACAGCTGTACCCTACATGCACAAGCACGACACACACCCCTCAGTCCTGAAGGACCTGCAGAGAAGCACCTGCTCATCCCTCCCACTGTGGCCCAAGACCTGGGCTAGACCCAGGCTGGACAGGGCAGCAGCCGGCTGGGCCAGGCACCTGATCATCTCTGGGTGAGTGGCTCCTACCTGTGCAGGGAGGATAGGACGGGCACAGGAGGCGCATTTTGGTGCAAAAACCCTAGAGAGATAAAGGAAACCAGAAGTGATCAGCTGAGTGACCAGAGGCCAAGGGCACAAGGACAGGGGCACCCACAGGAATCCCCTGATGTGGCCCAAGAGGCCGTCTCTCCCTGTGAGCACACCTCGGGGCAGACAAGGAACAGCTTCCGCCGCGCCTTCCCGTACTGGCCTCTTCATTTTTTTTTTTTTAAACAGAAATGGGGTCTCGCTATATTGCCCAGGCTGGTCTCAAACTCCTGGGTTGAAGCAATCCAGGATTGCTTGGCCTCCCAAAGTGCTGGGATTACAGGCATGAGCCACCACGCCCGGTCCTGGCCTCTTATCTGACTGCCCATTTCATCTCCACCCAATCACCTCCTCCAGGATGGCTTCAGGTTCTGCTCTGCCATCCACCCCCATGTTTCCTGTGAGTTCCCTTCTCCTTAATGTCCAGGTCTGGGGCACCGCTAGCTAGGACCACTGTGAGACCCGGCTTCACTCTGAGTACCAGGGACCTCTGCCCAGGACTCCAATCCCATGCAAGGCCCTCCTCAGAACCAGAGCTCCCAGGAATAAACCTGGAGTCACAGTAGGAGGAAACAGATCGGGGATCAGACAGGCAGGAGGAGGGGGCTGCAGAGACCCCAATCCCCTGCCCCAGCCGGAAGAGGCCTGGCCTGGCAGGGGATGGAGGGGAGGAGCGGGAGAGACGGTAGATACTGCAGCCAGGAGGGTCCCCTGTGCCAGGAGTAGAGAAGCACACAGGCTACGACAGGGAGAGAAGAGGGAAGGAAAAGACAGCTGGTGGCCGGACCACCGGGAGAGGGGATGCAGGCAGAGACGGGAGAGGGGGTGCAGGCAGAGACGGGAGAGGGGGTGCAGGCAGAGACGGGAGAGGGGGTGCAGGCAGAGACGGGAGAGGGGGTGCAGGCAGAGACGGGAGAGGGGGTGCAGGCAGAGACGGGAGAGGGGGTGCAGGCAGAGACGGGAGAGGGGGTGCAGGCAGAGACGGGAGAGGGGGTGCAGGCAGAGACGGGAGAGGGGGTGCAGGCAGAGACGGGAGAGGGGGTGCAGGCAGAGATGGGAGAGGGGGTGCAGGCAGAGACGGGAGAGGGGGTGCAGGCAGAGACGGGAGAGGGGATGCAGGCAGAGGCACATGCCTTACCCAAGCCTGGGTGCACAAGGGGAGGCAGAAGGCAAAAGGCCAAGAATGAAGGGCAGTCAGTCTGGTGGGAAAAATGCTTCCAGGGGAGCCAGAGAGGACAGCCCGAGTCCCGCCTGCGCCACAGTGCCAGCCACTCACGTGTGATAGTCTCGCACGCAGTAGATGTTGTTCTCCACGTCCACGGTGAAGGGAACCCCGTCCAGGCATTCATTGCACACGGAGCACCGGAAGCAGCCTGGGTGGTAGGACTTGCCCAGGGCCTGCAGGATCTGTGGGCGGGGCAGAGGGGTCAGCGCGGGCAGGAGGCTCAGCGCCGCCCTGGGAGAGGCTCTGGCTCTGAACCCCTGGCAGGTCTGGAGCAGGGGAGAAGGTGGGGTCCTTAGATTCCACCCATGTCAGAAGGGCTCCAGGAGGCTGGGGCAGGGGCTCACCATCTCCATGATGAGATGTCCACACACGCTGCACTTGTCGGCCGTCTGCTGAAACCCGGAGTACTGGGAGGGGACACAGGATCCAGGACACGTTGTGTGACAAAGGGGCACTCGCGGCCCAGTTAACACCTGCCTCCTGGCCTCAGGTCTCCACTCGAGTCAGAATGAGGATCGCTGCCCCAGTTCCCACCCCTGGCACCGCCGGGGCACAGCTTGGACTCACCAGGAAGTCCTCCTGGCAGTACACTTTCTCGCCCACGTTGTAGAACGCCTTCCCACGGAGTCGTCTCCCTGCAAGGACAAGGGTTGAGAGGGGTCCCTGGAATGCTGAAGACCAGGGATGGAGCTGCGCTTCCAGCTCTCAGCACCCTCCTCCAACAGATGAGACACTGGGTTATGGGTGGTTTTCTAGGTTGTTGTTGTTATAATAACAAAATTTCAGAAAAAAATTAAAGAGAACATACTGTCGATAGAATTACTGCAAAAGGTTGCCAAACCAAATATATGAAGAAATATTTTACTAATGTAAATACATGTGTTGGTTAATAAACACATTCACTTTAAGATCAGTTGAACTCAGAGCAAATTTTCGAGAATGAATCTTTTTTTTTTTTTTGAGACAGAGTCTCACTGTGTTGCCCAGGCTGGAGTGCAGTGGCACGATCTTGGCTCACTGCAGCCTCCGCCTCCTGGGTTCAAGCGATTCTCCTGACTCAGTCTCCCAAGTAGCTGGGACTACAGGGGCCCACCACCACGCCCAGCTAATTTTTTGTTTTTTTTTTTCTTTTTTTTAGTAGAGACGGGGTTTCACGGTGTTATCCAGGATGGTCTCCATCTCCTGACCTCGTGACCCACCCGCCTCTGCCTCCCAAAGTGCTGGATTACAGGCGTGTGCCACCATGCCCGGCCTATCCAATGCATTTTTATATTCTAGCAACAAACAATTGGAAAATAAACTCACAAGTTTTTTTTTTTTTTTTTTTTTTTTTTTTGAGATAAGGTCTCACCGTCACCTGGGGGCTGGAGTGCAGTGGTGCAGTCATAGTTCACTGCAGCTCTGACCTCCAGGACTCAAGGCATCCACCCATCTCAGCTCCCTGACTAGCTGGGACTATAGGCACACACTACCATACCCAGCTACTTTTTCTTTTCTTTTACTTTTTTCTTTTTTTTTTTTTTTTTTTGCTATGGAGTTTAGCTCTTGTTGCCCAGGAGAGGTGGCTCACACCTGTAATCCCAGCACTGTGGGAGGCCGAGGCAGGCGGATCACGAGGTCAGGAAAGAGAGACCATCCTGACCAACATGTGAAATCCCGTCTCACTAAAAAAATACAAAAATTAGCTGGGAGTGGTGGCGCGTGCCTGTAATCCTAGCTACTCGGGAGGCTGAGGCAGGAGAATCGCTTGAACCAGGGAGACGGAGGTTGCAGTGAGCTGAGATTACACCACTACACTCCAGCCTGGCAACAGAGTGAGACTCTGTCTCAAAAAAAAAAAAAGAAAAGAAAAAAAAAAGTTATAAAACGTGCAAATAAATAAAAGATGTCTGATTAAGGCAAGGTCTGGAAGAACAGTGGGCAAATCAAGAGTGGAGATTTCTTAGGGTGGTTAGATTATAGTTCCTTTTTTTCTTTTTGTAACTTTGTCTAGGTTAAACTATAACACTTAGAGTTTATGTTGGGTGTAAAATTGTGGCCAAAAATAAATTATAGGCCAGGCGCAGTGGCTCACACCTGTATGCCCGGCACTTTGAGAAGCTGAAGTAGGCGGATCACTTGAGCTCAAGAGTTTGAGACCAGCCTGGTCAACGTGGTAAAACCCCATCTCTACTTAAAAATACAAAAAAAAAAAAAAATTAGCCGAGCATGGTGGCACATGTGCCTGTAATCCCAGCTACTCGGGAGGCTGAGGCAGGAAAATCTCTTGAACCCGGGAGGCAGGAGCTGCCGTGAGCCGAGATCACTCCACTGCATTCCAG
Source organism: Macaca fascicularis (assembly GCF_037993035.2). Classification (NCBI taxonomy): domain Eukaryota; kingdom Metazoa; phylum Chordata; class Mammalia; order Primates; family Cercopithecidae; genus Macaca; species Macaca fascicularis. The sequence continues at coordinate 41,819,992 of NC_088393.1, read as the reverse complement.
CCAGGGCAACAGAGTAAGACTCTGTCTCAACAACAACAACAAAAATAGATTGCAGGAAAAAGAAATATTAGTCGTATGTCCAGACAGGCAGAAGGTCCTTCATGGGATTCTGATGCTGCTTCCAGGCAGCTGGGTGACATCAGTGCCCTGTGTGGCACAGAGGCTCCACAGCTGACGACCGGGGGCAGCCCTGTCCTACCGCCAGCGAAAGGCTCCTCAGTGGTCCCACGCCTCCTCCCCAGACAGAGTCCTCCACAGCCCCGCCTGGGCCAGAGGCGGCCGGTCCATCTGCCTGGACTCAGGTGCAAGGGGGTTTGAGGGGAATGGGGGTGACGTGGCGGGTCCCCTTCACAGAGCTACCCGGGGCACGAGGTTACCTACCACACGAGTCGCAGGTGAAGCAGTCGGTGTGATAAAGACTCCCCATTGCCTGGCACGCCTGCTGGGCTCCGTAGATGCCAAGCCCACACTTGATGCAAATGCCTAGGAGAGGAGAGGCAGGAGAGAGCAAGAGTTAGCGCAACAGCCTATACCACCCAATGGACACCAGGGGTTAGCGCCACAGCCTACACCACACCAACGGACTCCCTGTCTTGACACCGCCCACCCGCCTGACCTTGGGGATGCTAACTTTCCTAGGCCAACATCACTCGATTACTGATGACTGACATGGGCACCATCAGAGTGGCCACGACCCAGGGATTGCCGCTGCTGCTGTCTGAGGATTCAAGGGCTTGGCCAAGCACCTAGTGCAGAGTCGGAGCTAATCAAAACTGTCCATCACAACTGTTCTAATAGATTCTTTTGGTTTTTGATTTATAAATAGGGACAGAGTCTCACTATGTTGCCCAGGCTGGTCTCAAACTCCTGGGTTAAAGCGATCCTCCTGCCTTGGCCTCCAAACGTGCTGGGATTACAGGCATGAACCACTGCACCCAAACAGTTTTAGGCCTTTTAAATTTTTTGGCGGGGGAGGGAGACAGGAGTTCGCTCTGTCCAACAGGCTGGAGTGCAGTGGTGCAATCACAGCTCACTGCAGCCTCAACCTCCTAGGCTCAAGCAGTCCTCCGGCCTCAGCCTCCCAAGTAGGTGGGACTTCCAGCACATGCCATCACACACGGCTAATTTTCTTTTTCTTTTGTGGAGACAGGGTCTTGCTATGTTGCCCAGTTGCCCAGGGTGCGCTCAAGCAATTCCTGGGCTCAAGCGATCCTCCTGCCTGGACTTCCCAAAGTGCTGCAATTACAAGCGTGGGCCACCACACCCAGCCTATCATGGTATCTTTATACCTAGACAGTTGTTAGCCCTTTCACCTATGGCCTGCTCTTGGACTGAGGGAGAATCCTTCCTACTGTTTGTGAACCAAATCCTGTTCTTCAACATGTTTTGTGACCCAGACACAATAATGAAGACCACACGGGCACTCCGGGGCAGTCACCACCCCTCTGCAGCCACTCTCTCCTCCTCTGTACCCCACGGTCCACTTATTCTCTTGGTCAGTCAGCACACAGATGAGTCACATGCCCCTAAGGTCAGGCACCACTCAGTCTGCAATGCACCCGGTCCCTACCCTCAAGAATCCTGCATCGAGTGGAGGAGGGCAAATAACATCAGGCAGAGACGAGTGCTACAGCAAAAAATAAGGCTGATCAACAAAATGCTTGGATGCAAGATTTCTTTTTTTTTTTTTTTTTTAAGATGGAGTCTCACTCTGTCACCCAGGCTGGAATGCAGTGGCACAATCTCGGCTCACTGCAACCTCCACCTCCCGGGTTCAAGCGATTCTCCTGCCTCAGTCTCCCGAGTAGCTGAGATTACAGGCGCCCGCCACCACACCTGGCTAATTTTTTTTTACTTTTAGTAGAGACAGGGTTTTACCATGTTGGCCAGGCTGGTCATGAACTCCTGACCTCAGGTGACTCACCCGCTTTGGCCTCCCAAAGTGCTGGGATTATGGGTGTGAGCCACTGCTCCCAGCCTTTTTTTTTTTTTTTAAAGACAGAGTCTCACTCTGTTGCCCAGGCTGGAGTGCAGTGGTGCAATCATGGCTCACTGCAGCCTTGACATCCTGGGCTCAAGCAATCCTCCCACCTCGGCCTACCAAGAAGCTGAGACCACAGGCAAATACTGCTATGTCCGGCCAAGGATGTGTGATTTTTAAACCGGGGATTCACAGAAGCCTCACTCACAAGGTGATATTTGAGCAAAGGCCTGAAGGAAATAAGGAAGTGGGCTGGGTGCAGTGGCTCACACCTGTAATCCCAGCACTTTGGGAGGCCGAAGCGGGAGGATCACTTGAGCCCAAGAGTTCCAGACCAGCCTGGGTAACACAGTAAGACCTTTATTTCTACAAAAAATTTTTAAAATATCCAGGCATGGTGGCGTGCACCTGTGGTCCCAGTTACTCAGGAGTCTGAGGCAGGAGGATGGCTTAAGCCTGGGAGTTTGAGGCTGCAGTGAGCTATGATCATGCCACTGCACTCCAGCCTGGGTGACAGAGTGAGATGTCTCCAAAAAAAGAAGCCGACGCAGTGGCTCATGCCTGTAATCCCAGCACTTTGGGAGGCCGAGACGGGTGGATCACGAGGTCAGGAGCTCAAGACCAGCCTGGCCAAGATGGTGAAACCCCGTCTACTAAAAATACAAAAATTAGCCGGGCGTGGTGGCAGGTACCTGTAATCCCAGCTACTCAGGAGGCTGAGGCAGGAGAATCACTTGAACCTGGGGGGCGGAGGTTGCAGTGAGCTGAGATCGCGCCACTGCACTCCAGCCTGGGTGACAGAGTGAAACTCCGCCTCAAAAAAAAAAAAAAAAAGAAGACAGACATGAGGGCTGCTGTGCAGGTGCCTGCGATCAGTGGATGGAATCAGGGACCACACCTGTGTACTCAGCATGCAGCGGGGAAGGTGGAAAGCAGAGGGGTGACCAGCAACCCCAGGGCCCAGCCTGGCTCCAGCCTCAGGGCACTCCCTGGCCAGCCCTCCTGGAAACCCAGACAGTAAGCAGGCAGCCCACTCATCTCATGTCCCCTTTACAGGGTCACCCAGGGTCTCCCATGCCACACAGCACATGAAGATGGCCCTCCACCTGCCCTCTGGACCGTAAATCTTCTGCCAGCTCCAGACCATGCTGCCCTCCCCCAACCCTCTTGCTTTCTCCTTACATCTCTTTCCTTACATAACCTCTTCTCCCTCCTCCACCAGCCGCCCCATTCCCTACCTTCCCTCAGTCAACAAAGAGAGCATGGCCCACACTTGGTCACCTCCTAGCCGTGCCCATCTATGGACTTTCCATTCTGATCTTGCTAGTGGGTGACACCCCCTCCTCTCTGGTGTCCAGGATTCAGCCTGCACCCAGCTTTCCAGGTCTTCATCTCCCTTCCCTGCTTTCCTGGGTACCCCCTGCTCTGCCCAGGGCCTCCCACGCCTCACTCTCACTGGGCAGAGAGAAGACCAGTCCAGATGCCTTCAGGACCAGGCAGGAGCCGGGCACAGTGGCTCACATCTGTAATCCCAGCATTTTGGGAGGCTGAGGTGGGTCGACCACTTGAGGCCAGGAGTTTGAGACCAGCCTGGCCAACGTGGTGAAACCTCGTCTCTACTAAAAATATAAAAATTAGCCGGGCGTGGTGGTGCACACCGTAATCCCAGCTGCCTGGGAGGCTGAGGTGGGAGAATGGCTTGAATCTGGGAGGTGGAGGTTGCAGCGAGATCATACCACTGCACTCCAGCCTGGGTGACAGAGCAAGACTCCGTCTCAAAAAAAAAAAAAGCAGGCAGGGACCAGGCTTGGTGGCTCATGCCTGCAATCTCAGCACTTTGGGAGTCTGAGACAGGAGGATCACTTGAGGTCAGGAGTTCAGGCTGCAGTGAGCTGTGATCGCACCACTGCACTCCAGCCTGTGCAACAGAGCTAGATCCTGTCTCTAAAAAAAAAAAAAAAGAAAGAAACAAAGGGAAAGGGCCAATGAAAAGAGGAGAACTGAAGGTGCAGGAGGTGTAGGTTGGTGATGGAAGGATCCTTGTCCTCTCAGACGGCAGGAGAGTGAGACCCACATGGACTGGAGTACCTACAGGGGAGCGGCAGGATGCTGGTGGAGATAGACTGCAACTGGTGACCTCAAGATTCCAAGCGAAGTTGGAAGCAAACATAGGGGTCCAAGGAGGGAGGAAGGTTGTTGAGAGAATAAGAGAGGAAACCGACAAAGGCGGCTGGGCACGGTGGCTCACGCCTGTAATTCCAGCTCTTTGGGAGGTCGAGGCAGATGGATCACCTGAGGTCGGGAGCTCAAGACCAGACTGGCCAATATGGTGAAACCCCCGTCTCTATTAAAAATACAAAAAATTAGCCAGGCGTGGTGGCGGGTGCCTGTAATCCCAGCTACTTGGAAGGCTGAGCCAGAAGAATCGCCTGAACCCGGGAGGCGGAGGTTGCCGCGAGCTGAGATCTCGCCATTGCGCTCTAGCCTGGACAACAAGAGCAAAACTCTGTCTCAAAAAAAAAAAAAAAAAAAACCTGACAAAGACTTAGGGTGTCAGTGGTGCCAGGAAGACCTGTGTGGTGAGGACAACAAACCTCTCACGGTCCTGAGGGCTTCCTCAGAGCCCTTCCCAGCCTGGTATACTGGCCGCAGAGGGGGTCGAAGCATGGGCCCAGAGTCGGGGTTCTGCTGGGCAGACGGCGATTACAGGAATGAGAGGAACTGCTGAGAAGCAGGCTGGGGTTACCACTAAGGACTGCTGGAGTGAAGGGGAAACAGGGTGTGGCCCTGAGAGTGGGTGGCTGAAGAGAAGGCAGGGAGGTCACCAAAGTTGAAGAGGTTCCGGAAGCCCGAGGCTGTTGGCTGGCTAGTGGCAGCGGAACTTGGGGAGGGGAGAGGGGAAAGTTCCAAAGACATCAGTGAATGGCAAAGAGCAACCAAGAGGTCAGCTGGTACCAGGGCCAAGGACAGGAAGGGATGAGGGGTTGGACAGAGAAAAAAAAAATGCTCTGGCCAGGCGTAGTGGCTCCCGCCTATAATCCCAACACTGGGAAGCCAAAGAGAGAGGATCGCTTGAATCCAGAAGTTCAAGACCAGCCTGGGCAACAAAGCAAGATCTCATCTCTACATAAAAATAAAAAAATTTAGCCGAGCATGGTGATGCGCACCTGTGGTCTCAGCTACTCAGGAGGCTGAAGCAGGAGGATCGCTTGAGCCCAGGAGTTCAAGGCTGCAATGAGCGCTGGTCTCACCACTGCACTCCAGCCTGGGTGACAGGGTAAGACCCAGTCTCTAAAAATAAATAAATAAATAAATAATTTAATTTAAAACAAAAAAGCCACACTCTGACGACAAGGTTTATCAGAGATCACCTGAGCTTATGCTACCTGCAGATTTCCTTTTGTAAACTGCTATATTATTCTGGTTGAACTCTATGAAACTGCCACATTTGTAGCTCAACAAAGTCAAATATCATCAGAACCATATAGTTCAAACAAATAGTTGCCCATATTTTTTAAAATCAGGAAAGTGGGCCGGGCATAGTGGCTCATGCCTGTAATCCCAGCACTTTGAGAGGCCAAGATGGATGGATCCCCTGAGGTCAGGAACTCAAGACAAGCCTGGCCAACATGGTGAAACCTCATCTCTACTAAAAGTACAAAAATTAGCCAGGCATGGAGGTACACAGTACCTGTAATCCCAGCTACTGGGGAGGTGAAGCCAGGACAATCACTTGAATGCGGGAGGTGGAGGTTGCAGTGAGCTGAGATCGCACCAGTGCACTCCAGCCTGGGTGACAAACCGAGACTCTGTCTCAAAAAAGTTTAAAAAAATAAAATAAACAAAATCAGGAAAGTATTACCAAATCTCAATTTCTAGCTTTTCTTGAAAACAAAATAAAAAAGGTCTATCATCACGCCTCTAACACTCACAGCGCTACAACAGCCTGATCTGAGCAGCTCTTTTTTTTTTTTTTTTTTTTTTTTTTGGAGACAGAGTCTCACTCTGTCACCCAGGCTGGAGTGCAGTGGCAGGATCTTGGCTCACTGCAAGCTCCACCTCCCAGGTTCACGCCATTCTCCTGCCTTAGCCTCCCAAGTAGCTGGGACTACAGGTGCCCGCTACCATGCCCAGCTAATTTTTTGTATTTTTAGTAGACACAGGGTTTCACTATGTCAGCTAGGATGGTCTCAATCTCCTGACCTTGTGATCCGCCCGCCTCGGTCTCCCAAAGTGCTGGGATTACAGGTGTGAGCCACCATGCCTGGCCCCTTTTTTTTTTTTTTTTTTTAAAGACAGGATCTCTCTCTGTCACCCAGGTCAAAGTGCAGTGGCACGATCATAGCTTATTGCAGCCTGGAACTCCTGGGTCCAAGTGATCCTCCCACCTCAGCCTCCCAAGTAGTTGAGAACACAGGTGGGTGCCACCATGCCCAGCTGATTTTTAAAATTTTTTGTAGAGACAAGGTCTCACTATGTTGCCCACACTGGTCTTAAACTACTGGGCTCAAGCAATCCTCCCATCGCAGCCTCTCAAAGTGCTGGGATTACAGGTGTGAGCCACCACACCCGGCCTAGCAGCTCCTCCTTAGAAAACAAATGTGCTACCACACCCTATCGTCTTGTACCATCTCCACATTGCCTGCTAGGGACCTCAGCCACCCCTATATCATGCAAAGATTCAGGGGTGTCTACAGAACACACCCCCACTTGGGTTCTTCAGTACATAGGGGCTGGGAAATGGGTACTCTCCCCTGCAGAAGGCACTGGGAAGCATGCCCTTCAAAAAGTCAGCCCCAGCCTCTGTTCCTGGCACCTGTCTGGCTCGCGAGACGACAGCTCCTGGCACATCTCCCTGCTCCCAGGCCATCCAACAGCCGCCACAAGACCTGCCCCGCCACAAAGTCTCACCATGACCTCACAGATGGGAGGCGCTCTCCGTCCCAAAGCAGGAGCACCCCCTCTTAGCCCACACATGCACTCGACCACCTGAGCCCTCTGGGCTGCAACCCCTGGGGGAAGCGCGGGGCAATCCCTCATCCCACCTGGCCTCCGCTGTTCATTCTTCCTTCTCTCTGGAATGCCCCCACCTGGCCCCTCACTGACAGCCTCCTCACCCCTCAAGATCCAGTTCAGGGCCGGGTGCAGTGGCTCACGCCTGTAATCCCAACATTTTGGGAGGATGAGGCAGGCGGATCATGAGGTCAGGAGATCAAGACCATCCTGGTCAACATGGTGAAACCCCGTCTCTACAAAAAATACAAAAATTAGCTGGGCGTGGTGGCGTATGCCTGTAATCCCAGCCACTGGGGAGGCTGAGGTGGGAGAATCGCTTGAACCAGGGAGTCGGAGGTTGCAGTGAGCCAAGATCTCACCACTGCACTCCAGCCTGGTGAAAGAGCGAATTCCATCTCAAAAAATAAATAAATAAATAAATAAATAAATAAATAAATATCCAGTTTAGGGCAGCCATGAGCTACTGACACCATCGAATGCTCAAAGACACAAACCCCAGGACAGCTGCAGTCCCAGGCATGCTGACCATCCATCCACCAAGCCAGATGCTTAATACAGAAGGCAGGTTGGGAAGTTCTCTCCCCAGGCCCCACAGTATACCTCTGCCCCGCTCACAATCTCACCTGAAGAGCTGTCCCAAGAACTAGAGATCAGGGGGCCTGGGCCACACTGGGAAGTGGAGGCTGTCAGGCTGCTGGGCTTTGCAGACGCACCTGCAGCAGGATTCCTTTAGGAAACATCCTATGTCCACAGCACAGTCCGGGCGAGGGCAGTCACGTGTGACTGGCATGATTTCCCTCTCCCCCAAAGTGGGCTTTTCTTCCCTCACACAGTCGCCCTCTCCCGCCGCTACCATCACCAAAGCCTGGGTCAGGAGGTGTCCGGTGGTACCTGGGCCACTCCACTTCCCGGTTGCTGTCCACACCCATACCGTGGCGGGGCAGACGAGGAAGCACCCCTTTCTGCTGATCACGAAGCATGAAAGGATCAGACAGGATGAGAGCGCCAAGTGTAAAGAAAAGATCAGGCCGGGAGCACCGGCTCAAGCCTATAATCCCAGCACCTTGGGAGGCCGAGGAGGGCGGATTGCTTGAGCCCAGGAGTTTAAGACCAGCCTGGGCAACATAGGGAGACTTCGTCTCTTAAAACAAAAAAAAAAAAAAAAAAAAAAGAAAAGAAAAGAAAAGAAAAAAAGAAAAAAGCTGGGCGTGGTGGTGTGCACCTGAGTCCCAGCATCTCGGGAGGCTGAAGCGAGAGGATCCCTTGAGCCTGAGAGGCGGAGGCTACAGTAAGCCGAGATCGCGCCGCTGCACTTCAGTCTGGGCGACAGAGGAAGACCCTCTCTCAAAATAAATAAATTAATAAATAATAATAATAAAGAAAGAAAGAAAGAATAAGAAAAAAAAAAGGGAGAAGAAAAAAGTATCAGAAAATGGCTCAGTGTGCCCATGAACCTGACTTGCCAGTTAATTTAGGCACCGCGCATCAACTCACTCGGCCAGAACCCCTCGTGTGGTGGGGCACCCAGAAGCAGTAGCGAAGCCGTTGCTGGGGATCCAGGCGCACTCACCTTCTGCGCTCCCCAGTGCCCGGGAGACGCACCTTCCTCGTCCCAACCCCGTGTACCGCCGCACCCCCAGCCAGTCCCGTGATCTCCTCCGCTGATCTGGCCGCCTACTCGAGGCCGTCCCGGAACCCCGGACCCAAGCCGCGCGCGCAGGGAACTGCCCGGCCGAGCTCGCTCACCGAAGTAGTCCCGTGCCGTGCGCGCCTCGAGCGCCCGCTCCAGCTCCCGGGTAAGCGCCTCCAGCCGCCGCTCGGCCGCGCTTGGGCCGCCCTCCCGGCCCGGGGGCAGCGGGAGCGCAGGCAGCGGGAAGGGGGCTGGCCCCGCAGGCTCCGGGGAGCGAGCGGGCGCGGGGCAGGCGCCGGGCGGGAGGAGGTCAGCATAGGCGCCGGCCGAGCCCCGGGAGCCGAGGCTGGACACGCTGGAGCGGGCGCTGCCCACCGACGGCGGCCCGGGGCCGGGGCGCGGGTCCGAGCGGCCGGAGCGCGGGCTGCCGTGGCGCTGGTCGTAGCCCAGGCTGATGCCGCTGGAACGGGCGCTGCCGCCGCCGCCGCCGCCGTCGGACCCCGCCAGGCTGGCCCGTGGGCTGCCCGCAGGCTGCGCGCTGACCTCCGGGGCCGCCGCGCGCCGGGGACCCCGCTCCCCGCGGCTCAGTCCGTCCGCCCCGGCCTCGGGGCCGCCGCCGCCCTTCCCTCTGCGGCCCAGCGCGGGCGCCGCCTCGTCTCCAGGCCCAGGCCGCGGTCCCCGCCGCCCCCGACCCGGAGAGCAGCCCCCGGGCTCCAGCTCCCGCAGGGCCAGCCCGGCCAGGAGCAGGGCCGCCTCGTCCGCGGCCGCCCGGGAGCGCTGCATGGCCCGGCCCGCCGGCCCTGGCGCGTCACCTCCGCCTCCGCTTCCCGCCGCCGCTCCGGCCGGGCCGCCGCATCGTCCGCCCGAAGCCCGGAGCCCGCCCCGGGACCCCTGGGCGCGGGGCGGGGCGGGGCCGGCGCCGGGCCGGGGTCGCTCCGGCGGCCACGCGTGGGCCGGGGGACGCTGCGCCCTACTCGGCGGCGCGCGCAGCGGAGGAATGTGCGCTCCCAGACGCCGGGCCGCGCCCCCTCCTCGCCGCGGCCTCGCGGGGGGCGGAGGGACTCCTTTGCGGGGGCAGGAATGCGAGGAAGGAGACGGCGCTGCGGCCTCTGGAATGTGGGGGGAGTGGCGGCGGCCGCGCTGCGCCGGGACCTCGGAGGGGCGTGGAGGCCGAGCCAGGACGCAGGGGCGGGCGGCGGAGGCGCCGCGGGGAGAGCCCAGGGTCCGCGGGGCGCCCGGGCCGTCGGGCCGTTTGGAAAAGCTCGGATTTCCGCAGGCTGAGCTGGAGGCAGCTGGCGCCATCCGGCCTGGAGAGATCCAAGCAGTCGACAGCGTTCCCCACATCCCGCCCCATCTCCTTTCCCTGCGCCGCCTCGCTCTCTGGCGCTGCAGGGCCGACCCAGCTCAGCTTGGAGCCCAAGGCGCTGCGCCTGTCCCACGCCCGGGAACACTGTGCGCCTCGCGCAGATGCGTCCCCACGACCCCCTGCCTGGCCCGGGGCCATGTGTCCGCGCACGGGCCTCTGGAGCCCCCGTCTGACTGCTGGGGAAGGCGCCCAGAGCTAGGAGCGGGTTGGTTGCGGACTGCTCCTCGCGCTGGGTCGCTTTGCCCAGGTCCCCAAGGCCAGGCCAGAAGCAGGCCTCAAGCTCAGAGCCGGTCGGCGGCGAACCTCCCCTGTGGTCATCACAGGCAGTCCCCGTGAAATGTGGGGACTCCTCCCTTTTCCAGCACCTGCACCCACTGTGGTGGGTGAGGCTTCGAGGGGAGGTCCTGGAACCGGCGGAGCCATGGGGGCCACATAGGTGGGGAATTGAGAGGTGACTAGGGCTTCATGCCCAAGGACACAGCTAATATCCCTTGTACAAGTCACACGGCTATAGGGAAGAAAACCAAACCGTTATCTGTCAGGGCCTGATGGATCCAGGAAAAGTGTTGCGTGAAAGAGTACTGTTTCCAGGCCTCTGCTCAGAGATTTTCGGGAAGGCGCCTACAGTGGCTCAGCGCGCAGGGAGCCCGCATCGGGAACTGTCCCAGCCAGATGGCCCAGGGCAGTGTGGCCTCAACACAACTGAGCACCTGCTGGGCCGCTGACCCCAGCACCTTACCATAGCCTGTCGCTCTGTCCCCCAGGCTGGAGTACAGTGGTGTGATCACAGCTCACAGTGATGCCACACACCCCCGAGTTTCGACCTCCTGGGCTCAAGCAATCCTCCCACCTCAGCCTCCTGAGTACTTAGGAGTACAGGCGCACACCACCACACAAAATGCTGAGATTACAGGCATGAGCCTCCATGCGGGGTCCAGAAGCCAGCATTTGGGAGAGTAAATACCCAGGGAAGCCACGGCATGAAAAATGGTCTACCTTTCTAATGAAAAAGGAAAAGCCAGTTCATATCGCATTTCACAGATTGCATTATCTACTATTTAAAAAGGACAATATTGGCAGGACTGTGGTGAAACAGTTGCACATATGCTACTGGTATGAGTGCAAATTGGTATATCCTTTTGGGGAGAGCAGTTTGGTGGTGTCAACACCCGCACAAACGAACACGAACACTTAGAAGCAGTAATACTGCTTCTAAAAATCTGTTCAAGGGAAGTTATCCAAAATGCAGACAATAATCCAATCACAACCGTGTCGTATAATCCCAACATCATTTAGGTAATCTACAGAGCTCCCCAACCTTTTTGGCACCAAGGACTGGTTTTGTGGAAGACAATTTTTCCACAGACAGAGATGGGTAGGGTGGGAATGGTTTCAGGATGATTCAAGGGCATTGTATTTATTGTGCACTTTATTTCTATTATTATTACATTGTAATATATAATGAAATAATTATACAACTCACCATACCATAGGAACAGTGGGAGCCCTGAGCTTGTTTTCCTGCAACTAGATGGGGGTGATGGAAGACAGTGACAAATCATCAGGCATTAGATTCTCATAAGGAGTGCACAGCCTAGATCCCCTGCATGCGAAGTTCACAATAGGCTTCGTGCTCCTGTGAGAATAGAGGTGAAACCCAGGTGGTAATGCTCCCTCGCCCTCTGCTCACCTCCTGCTGTGTGGCCCAGTTCCTAACAGGCCGTGGTATACCAGTCTGTGGCCCAGGGATTGAGCCCCTGATCTATTCTGTCCTAGGATCTCCAGCCTTCTGAAAAGACGCTCAAAGGGAGCTCTCTGCATTTAAAGGCAGCTGTTGAGCTGAGTGTGATGTAATCCCAGTGCTTTGAGAGGCCAGTATAGGAGGATCACTTAAGGCCAAGAGTTCAAGACCAGCCTGGGCAACGTAATGATATTCCATCTCTACAAAACATTAAAAATTAGCTGCTAATGGTGGCACATGCCTGTAGTCCCAGGTAGTTTGGGAGGCTGAAGTGAGAGGATGCTTGAGCCCAGGAGGTCAAGGCTACAGTGAGCAGTGATGGCATCACTGCACTTCAGCCTAGATGACAGCACAAGATTCATCTCTACAATAAAAAATAAAAAATTAAACTGGTGCGGTGATGGGCACTTGTAGTTCAGCTATTCGGGAGACAGGCGGGAGGATTACTTGAAACCAGGAGTCTGAGGTTACAGTTAGCTATAACTGTGCCACCACACTCCGGCCTGAGTGACAGAGCAAGACCCTGTCTCTACAAAAACAGTAAACAAAGGCAGTTTAATTAAACTGTTCTGGCTGGGCACGGTGGCTCACTCCTATAATCCCAGCACACTGGGAGGCTGGGACGGGCGGATCACTTGATCTCAGGAGTTCGAGACCAGCCTGGCCAACATAACGAAACCCTGTCTCTATTAAAATAAAAATACAAAAATTAGCCGGGTGTAGTGGTGCACACCTGTAATCCTAGCAACTTGGGAGGCTGAGGCACAAGAATCGCTTGAACCCAGGAGGCAGAGGTTGCAGTGAGCCAAGATCACACCACTGCACTCCAGCCTGAGCAACAGAGCAATACCCTGCTCCAAAATAATAATAATAATAATAAGTAACTGTTCTTTCCCCACCTGCCCACTTAGAGCTTTCAAGATTTAAACTATATTCACATCCAGGGTCAGCTAAAACCTGTTACTTGCTCTACTAGTAATAAATGACAACAACAAAACCCAGAAACAACCTAAAATGTTCGATATTCACCATTAGAATAGTTTAAGTACTTCCTTGAAGTGGGAAATACATTAAGCAGTTAGTTATATTCAAAAGATTTAATGAATGACTTGGGAATCAGACTATTGCGATGTTAGGTGAGTTTGAAGTAGTCTACAGAATTGTGGGGTCTCATCTCTACATTACCTAAATGTCCCCCTGACCCCATCTTCTGTCTTCTCACTCCAGGGGTATTGAGTGATCTCAACAGACTGGCTCCTTCTGACTGAGATGCACAGTCTGGGAGAAGGAAGGGGATGGGGCTCTCTCAAGGGATTTAAAGCACTGTCCATGGACTCAATGTCCAGCCCCCACTGATGCCCCCTCTGTCCTCCCCTGTTGCAGGAATGTTCGTTGTGTTCACCTCTCTCTGGGCATTTTCCTCCTGAGTCCAGTTGTGTGCTGGTAAATGTCTAACCAGTTCTCTGGGGAGGAATTGGTATAAATCAAGAGCCCTGATGTGTAGCATTTGTCAGTTACCATGGTATAAATTCTCCCAGCATGGCCAATTTCAAGCTATAAATATGGGGCCACTGAACTGAGCTGGAAAGAAATGGGTATAACCAGTTCTTGCAAGCTGGGATAAGCCGGCTCTACACACCACTGCCTGAGTCCCACTGTTCCAAAGGAGGGGTTTCACTACGCTGTGGCTTCTAGTTTATCATCCTCTCAAGTTACCTGGTCTTCCCTTTGTTTAAGCAGAGACACACTTGGAGGCCGGAACAGGACATGTTCAATCTAGTCTTGTACCATGTCCTGAACCACCATCATCATCATCTTCCCAGAACCCAGGAGCTTACCCTACCCGGACTCTGTCCACATCATGGTGATTTTTTTTTTTTTTTTTTTTTTTGAGACAGTTTCACTCTTGTTGCCCAGGCTGGAGTGCAATGGCATGATCTCAGCTCACCACCACAACCTCCACAGGAGGCTACACAACCACCGCAACCTATGCCTCCCAGATTCAAGCAATTCTCCTGCCTCAGCCTCCCAAGTAGCTGGAATTACAGGCATCCACCACAACCCTGGCTAACTTGTGTGTGTGTGTGTGTGTGTGTGTGTGTGTGTGTGTGTGTGTATATATATATATATATATTTTTTTTTTTAGTAGAGATGGGGTTTCACCATGTTGGCCAGGCTGATCTTGAACTCCTGACCTCAGGTGATCCACCCACATTGGCCTCCCAGAGTGCTGGGATTACAGGCGTGAGCCACCCTGCCTGGCCCACCATGGTGATGTTTTAAGGAGCCCCCCATGCCCCTCCTTGTAATGTAGCTTCCATCAGACCTCCTTAATTGTCTGTACTGTATGGACCCCAGGTATTGACAGAATTCAGGGGTTTTCCTATGGAGTCCTGGGCCACTTGTCAATCAGCTGTGACTGGATAACGGGTTATAAGGGAAGGGGGATGGCAGCCAAACTCCACATGAAGTTTCTGGGACCCACACTTCTTTCTCGTTAGCCTATGACAGTTTTTACCCTTGTCTAATTTCCAGCACCAGTCTCTCACCCGAAGCACACACAGCTTTCCTGCTCAGCTCCTGGGGGCCACTCCTCCCACACACAGCACCAGGCTCAAGGTGCATGTTCTATCCTATCCACTGGGAGGGTTTTTCCATCCCGTCTTCTCTGAGCACCCACCCTGTGTGCCGCCACGCTGCGAGGCAGCTTCCAGGAGCTCTAAGAGTCATAGAAACCAACCTCATACTAAAAAATGTAATATCAGGCTGGGCACCCAAGGGGAGTTTTTCATCCCTTCTTCTCTACCAGATTGAGTTAACTTCAATCTCTCCTGGTCCTGTTATCCCTTTTAGGCCTCTCTGAGGACGCAAGAAGATTCAAAGCATTGACCGCTGAAACCATGGAAAGACTGGTTCCCTAATCTAAGAAGGCTAAGACATGATACTTGCAGCTTGCTTCCTTCTTGTTTCCGTGGGGGTTTTTGTTTGTTGTTGTTGTTGTGTGTGTGTGTGTGTGTGTCTATAACATGGTCCCACTCTGTCATCCAGGCTGGAGTGCAGTGATGCGATCATGGCTCAGCTCACTGCAGCTTCGACCTCCTGGTTTCCAGTGAGCCTCCCACCTCAGCCTCCAGGTTAGCTGGGACTACAGGCGCATGCCACCATGCCAAACTAATTTTTTTTTTTTTTTTTTGTAAAGGTGAGGTTTCACCATGTTGCCCAAATTCCCGGACTCAAGCAATCCTCCTGCCTTGACCTCCCCAAGTGCTGGGATTACAGGTGCAAACCACTGCATCTGGCAAAGACCCTCTTTTCTTGTCTGGAAACCTTACCATGCACGCAGGAATGCGAATTCTGCCCAAACTTTGTACCATGGTAAAAACCCCAGCCAATCTACAGCTCAATGGGAAGGACCTATTAGCTTTTGGTATTATTTTTTGAGACAGGGTCTCACTCTCTTGGCCAGGCTGCAGTGCTGTGATCATACCTCAGCCTCAACTTCCTGGCTCAAGTGATCCTCCCACCTGAGCCTGTCAAGTAGCTGGGACCACAGACACATGCCACCATGTGTCTGTGGTTTTTATTTTTTGTAGTGATAGGGTCTCCCTATGTTGCCCAGGCTGGTCTTGAACTCGGGCTCATGATCCTCCTGCCTCAGCCTCCCAAGGTGCTAAGATTACAGGCGTGAATCACCATGCCCAACCTGGCATTAGGCTTTTCAGTATGAGGTGGTCGTTTATGACTTCCAGACCTCCTAGAAGCTGCTGCTGTAACCAACTGGGACATCTGCCTCTCAGTGTGGCAGCACACAGGGTGTACGGGTACTCAGATCCCCAACTCACCACCTATTGCTGTCAAAATGACATGAGGAGTTGGGTTTTCATGCACACCAGTCCTTTGTTCATTGTGCTTTCAAAGGTTTCTACCCAGGCTGGCAACAGCGGTAACGTTTTCCACCGAGTGCAGCACTGCACAGGGCAGGGATGCAATTCGTGTTGACAGAATGGCTGAATGACATCGTGTGCACAGTGCCTACATTTCCTGAGATTGGTTGATCTAAGAATCAAAGTAAACCATTGAAAGATCTAAAGTGCAAAGGCTGAGGACCTTCTCAGACGCTGTACGTTCTGGTAAAGCTTTTGTTCGGAATCTTCCCCGATCTGTGAGTCATCACTTGTTGCTAGACTTAAAATTTTTTAAACCGGCATGAGTCAGAGACATTTAGCAAAACTTCCTAAAATGTTACTTGACCAGGAGATAATTGTCTTCAAAACATAGCCAAACTACACAGTGACGCTGTAGCCCTGTGTTTCCACTGTTGATTTTTTTTTTTTTTTTTTGAGACGGAGTCTTGCTCTGTCACCCAGGCTGGAGTGCAGTGGCCGGATCTCAGCTCACTGCAAGCTCCGCCCCCCGGGGTTTACGCCTTTCTCCTGCCTCAGCCTCCCGAGTAGCTGGGACTACAGGCGCCCGCCGCCTCGCCCGGCTAGTTTTTTGTATTTTTTAGTAGAGACGGGGTTTCACCGTGTTCACCAGGATGGTCTCGATCTCCTGACCTAGTGATCCGCCCGTCTCGGCCTCCCAAAGTGCTGGGATTACAGGCTTGAGCCACCGCGCCCAGCCCCACTGTTGATTTTTTATGTTTTTAGTTTGAGTTTGGAAATTTCTCAAATAAGCTTTTGGGTGGAATGTGTTTTGAATTGGATGCAGGAAAAAGAAAATGTTCCTTCTGTGAGCAGAATGCAAATAATGTGTTCCCAGCGCGGAATAAAAATACTCCTCTAAATATATCCTCCCTCAACACGGTCAATGGACCTCAGGAATACTGCTGTGAAATGCAAAGAAACGGGAGGTCCTCCTTACCTCTACACGTCACAATGACTAGAAACATCTGCTGACGTTTTTTTCTTCTCTGATCTTTTTGGGTTTTCTTTACTTTTGACATTTTTATTGTTTATTTATTTATTCATGTATTTATTTTTTTGAGACAGTCTCACTTTGTCACCCAGGCTGGGGCACAATGACACCATCTCAGCTCACTGCAACCTCTGCCTCCTGGGTTCAAGCAACTCACATGCCTCAGCCTCCCAAGTAGCTGGGATTACAGGTGTGCACCACCACGCCCAGCTAATTTAGATGGGGTTTCACCATGTTGGCCAGGCTGGTCTCGAACTCCTGGCCTTAAGTGTTTATCTGCCTCGGCCTCCCGAAGTGCTGGGATTACAGATATGGGCCACCTCACCTGGCCCACATTTTTGTTTTTTGTATATTACAAAAGGCTGGTAAATGGCTTACATTTGCCCATGTTCCTTGGGCGTAGGCCAAGTCCACATCAGACATGTATGCCACTAATGGACAATTTTCAGGAACATCTATTATCAACCAAATGTTCTCTGGCAGCATCTGAGTGGACCATTCATCTAGTGGGAACCACCTGGCTTAGTTCTCTGGAGGCTCAAATGAAAGAGAATCCTTCCTAAGTCACAGCCTAGCAACAAGAAGGATGGGTAAAGCTGACTTCAACAGTGTTGAACCCGGAATCCCACTAGGACTTTCTCTTTCCACCTTACATGTTTAATAACCTTTATTGCCTTTCTGACTTTAATCATAGGACATACTCAATATAAAACTTGGAAAAGTCAAACAGGCACAAAAGGAAAATAGACTGCCTGTGTATGTATATATTCACTTTTATTATGAAAGTTTTCAAAGCTGAATGGTACAATCACACACACACACACACACACACACACACACACACACACACACACAGAGTACCTAGGTTCAATCAAAGTTTTCAAAGCTGAATGGTACAATCACACACACACACACACACACACACACACACACACAGAGTACCTAGGTTCAATCAATGTTAATTTTGCTGTTTTCCTCTCCATATAGTTTGAGCCAGGTGCAGTGGCTCTCAGCTGTAATCCCAGCACTTTGGGGGAGGCCAAGGAGGGAAGATCGCTTGAGCCCAGGACTTTGAGACCAGCCTGGGCAACACAGCAAAACTCCCTCTACAAAAAATTGAAAAAATTAGCCAGGCATGGTGGCATAACACCTGCAGTCCCAGCTACGTGGGAGGCTGAGAGAGGGAGATCGCATGAGCCCAGCACCAGAGCGAGTCCATCTCAAAAAAAAAAAAAAAAGTTGCTAGTATTGAAGCTTTGCCCATAATACACTAAAAAGAAGAACGTAATTACAGTCACATTATTGTACTGAAAAAAACAATTCTATATTACCTATATTCATTCCATTTTCAAATTTCCAATTGTCACAAGAATTGTTATAATCATTTATTTTGTTGAACTAGGATGCAAAAAAGTGATTCATACATTGTATTGGGTTCTCTCTTAAATGCCTTTTAACCCAGAATACCTACTCCTTCCTTTTTTGAAATGACAGTGACTTACCGAAGAGCCCTGGCAGTGATGGAATATCACACATATTCTGCTCACCTGATTGTTTCTGAACGTTAACTTGTTCCTCTACCCCCTCTCCATTTCCTGTCAGCTGGAGGTCTAGATGCTTGGTTAGATTCCAGTCAACAATTTCTTGGTGAGATACTGCTGTGTTCTTGATATCATCTTAGGAAGCACAGTAACATCAAGCCACCCCGTAAGTGACACTAGGTTTGATCACTTGATTATGGTGGCAGCAGTCAGATCTGTCCATTGTGAAGATTGGTGTTTTTCAAATTAGCCAGGCGTGGTGGCTCACACCGGTAGTCCCAGCCACTCGGTGGGGGTGAGATGGGAAGATCACTTGAGCCTAAGAAGTCGAGGCTGCAGTGAACTGTGATCACATCACTGCACTCCGGCCTGTGGGATACAGCAAGACCCCGTCTCTAAAATAAATAAATAAAGACTGATGTTTTCCTTTTGCAAGTGACCTGTGCAGCAACATTTGAGCATTGTGCTAATATTCTGTTCCTCAGCAGCCTTTTACCTGAAAGGTTTTGGCATCCAGTGATCTTTGCCTCATCAGTTATCTCATTAATGGGCTGGGCTCTATGTTAAAATGTTGGAGCCTCTCATGGCACATGCTGAGTAGTCAGTAGTCTTTAGGACAATGGATTCTCCAGGTAATCTTGTCACCACACTGTTCCCAGTGAGGCTGGAAGACGGTTTGTCAACACCGTTATTTCAGGCTGGAGGTGAAAAGAAGCTGTTGAGGAAATTCCCTTTGCAAGCCCTACTCCCAGCTCCCAGCTGGTGAGACAATTTACATGGAAAAACCATGAATACAACACAAGATCTGAAGTGTCTCCACCCTCTAGGAACCTGGGAGAAGCTTGGATAGGCTTTGGTTCACTATCCAAATAGGATCCCGGCAACTAGTAGTCAGACCTGCCTTCCTAACAAACCTGCTGAAAAAGGTAGTAATAGTTAATGCAAAGATGAAAACCACAGGTCTGCCAAATTAGAAACACCTCCGCAGACCTAACTGGCACTTATCACCAGGTACTATACATTCAAATGGGAAAGAACAAAAGAATGTACACAAAATATCAGAAACACATTGTTGATAACTGTGTCTACAAGGCAGGGTGAGGACAGGGCATGTGGCTCAGGGCCTGTAATCCCAGTACTTGGCAAGGCCAAGGTGGGAGGATCACTTGAGGCCAGGAGTTGGAGACAAGCTGGGCAACATGAGACCCTGTCTCCACAACAAAAGTTTTAAAACTTAGCTGTGCATGGTGGTGAGCTCCTGTAGTTCCAGGGACGTAGGAGGCTGGGGCGGGAGAACTGCTTGAACCCAGGAGGTCAAGGCTGCAGTGACCTGTGAGGGCACCATTGCAAAAATAAAGGCAGGCAGGATGATGTGTAAAGAATGGACAGAATTTCAAAATGCAAATTTCTAGAGAGCTTTTCAGAATAAAAAGTTTCAAAAGTGAGATGGCATCCTAAGATATTTCATTTTATAATACGTAGGTCTGTTAAGTTTCAAATTATTTTCTGGAGGAAAATTAAACACCTTCTAAAAACCTAAAGGCAGATGAAGCTCACAGGTGAAAAGTCACTCCACTCTGGAGCTCCAGAAGGCTGAGTCTTAGTCAACATTATTTTTTTTTCTTTTCAGAGACAGGGTCTCATTCTGTCACCCAGGTTGAAGTACAGTGGCACAATCTTGACTCACTGCAAAACCCGCCTCCCAGGCTCAAGCGATCCTCCTCCATCAGCCTCCCGAGTAGCTGGGGCTATAGGTAAGTGCCACCATGCTCAGCTAAATTTTGTATTTTTTGTAGAGACGAGGTTTTGCCATGTTGCTAGGCTGTCTCCACAAACTCCTGGGCTCAAGCAATCCTCCTGCCTCAGCCTCTCAAAGTGCTAGGCTTATGGGTATGAGCCACCACACCGTGTTCAACATGGCTTTTCTGAAAGCTCTGATTACATGCTGAATTTACAAATGGTGGAAAACAAGGAGTAATGGTTAATAAGCTGAATGGTACAGTAAGAATTACACAAAGTAGAACAATATATGAATTAGAAATTTAAAATTTAGTTGAAATATAAAAGAAATATTGCCAGAAACACAAAGCACAGATGAACACAAAAGGGGAAACAGCTTAATGGGTTTCTGTTCTCTGAAAACCCAAGGCACATCTCTGAGTGATAAGAGTACCCTAAGAGGCAAAGCCCTCTGAGGTCCAGAACCAGAAGGACAGTGCTACTCTACCTACTGCCAGTCTGGCACTATCTGTAGGCTGGAGTTGGGATGGGGATGATACATTCAAAATGGACTTTGGTAAACTAGGGGACGACGCAGACAAACACTGCAGAAAGGAGGAAGGACTCCCTCTCCAGCATCTCAAATCCAAGGCTCCAAGTTGCCAGGCTTGGGAAAAAGTCACCTACTTTCTCAACACAGGCCATCTGCTGACAATCCAAATGTAAAAAATACTGCCATTAGGCCAGGCACAGTGGCTCACGCCTGTAATCCCAGCACTTTGGGAGGCTGAGGCAGGCAGATCACGAGGTCAGGAGTTCGAGACTAGCCTGGCCAACATAGTGAAACCCCCTCTCTACTAAAAATACAAAAAATTAGCCGAGCATGGTAGTGGGCGCCTGTAATCCCAGCTATGGGGGAGGCTGAGGCAGGAGAATTGCTTGAACCCGGGAGGCAGAGGTTGCAGTGAGCTGGGATTGCGTCATTGCACTCCAGCCAGGCGAACGTGAGAGGCTTCATATCAAAAACAAACAAAACACCCACAGCCGAGGCTGGGCGCGGTGGCTCACACCTGTAATCCCAACACTTTGGGAGGCCAAGGCGGGAGGATCACAAGATCAGGAGATCGAGACCATCCTGGCTAACATGGTGAAACCCCGTCTCTACTAAAAATACAAAAAAATTAGCTGGGCGAGGTGGCAGGTGCCTGTAGTCCCAGCTACTCAGGAGGCTGAGGCAGGAGAATGGCGTGAACCTGGAAGGCGGAGCTTGCAGTGAGCCGAGACTGCGCCACTGCACTCCAGCCTGGGCCACAGAGGGAGACTCCGTCTCAAAAAAATAAAATAAAATAAAAAAACACCCACTGCCATTAGAAGCTTTCTTTTATTTACTTATTTTTTGGAGACAGGCTCTTGATATGTTACCCAGGCTGGCCTTGAACTTCTGTGCTCAAGCCATCCTCCTGCCTCAGCCTCCTGAGTGGCTGGAACACGTATGTGCACCACCACACAGGAAGAGCTTTATTTTACAAAGTCTCCAAGAAAAAAGAAAACAAAGTACTCATCTATGGCAAACAGTGATCTTCTGAACCTTTTTTGAGATGGAGTTTCGCTCGTCGCCCAGGCTGGAGTGCAATGGCACAATCTTGGTTCACTGCAACCTCTGCCTCCCGGGTTCAAGCAATTCTCCTGCCTCAGCCTCCTGAGTAGCTGGAATTACAGGTGCCTGCCACCACACCCGGCTAATTTTTTTTTAAGTAGAGATGGGGTTTCACCATGTTGGCCAGGTTGGTCTTGAACTACTGACCTCAGGTGATCCACCTGCCTCAGCCTCCCAAAGTGCTGGGATTACAAGCGTGAGCCACTGTGCCCAGCCGAGTTCTTTTTTTAATGGAAAGAATTTGGCATTCCTGCAGTAGATAAAAGGCAGCAGAAACAGAAACTGTGCAGGCATGTGTAACAAGAATGCAGATGCCATTTATTTGGTCCATAAGTATAGTCGTTATTTGAGTTTTACAAAACATCGAATATAAATAACCTGAAACTGTAACAATACACAAAAATTGGCTTCTTACACAGACATACCAGGCAGTACAAACTGAAAACTTGAGTAAATTAACATTGTTTTACATTAATATACATAGTGCCATTTAACATTTAAAAACAAGTTTCAATGCATAGCACTTGATACTTCTTTGAATCTGTTTCAATCAGTTAAGAGTATGAAAATGGTTAGATCTAGGCTAAAAATAATTCTTCTTCTAGCCAAAAATAAAGGCATAATATTTATAACCAGGTATCAACTTTACTAAACCACAATATTTTGAAACTATTAATGATACCTAAGGGTATTTACATTAAAAAGGCAACATGCATTGTGTTGTTTTATCTCATGACTGGTTATGCATACACTTTGTTCAAAGGGTTTTTAAAACTATATTCCTACTTTCAATACAGCATACTGCAATGTGTCTAACAGTTCTAGCAAAAAGAATGCTTTCAAAGGGAGCAGAATAATTTTCAAATCACTGGTGTCAATTTTTTCCCTTTGGAACAAAGGACATAACAATCTGGTTCTGCCCAGATAAACTAGACAGTAAGAGGGTTCTGTTTAGAGGCGTTTCTGTTCAATCTAATGCTATGACATCATCAAGCTCTTCCTTCTGTTCTAGACGTGACCTCTTTGCACTGAGATTCTCTTTCTCATCTAATTTCCTCTTGCGGCTTCTCTCTTCTTCACTGACGTCAGCATTATTTGAAGAATCTTCTTCATCTGAATCAACTATGAGAACGTCATCTTGCTCTTGAGCTTATTTCA
The DNA here is from genome assembly GCF_037993035.2 of Macaca fascicularis. Taxonomy (NCBI): domain Eukaryota; kingdom Metazoa; phylum Chordata; class Mammalia; order Primates; family Cercopithecidae; genus Macaca; species Macaca fascicularis. The sequence goes on along the minus strand of NC_088393.1, from coordinate 41,797,266 downwards.
GAAAAAAGAAAATGGGTAAAAGCGTGGGAGTTACTTGTGCTCACCAGTATTTTCTGTAATTGAAAGCTGACTCTTCTAATATACACCAAACTTAAGAATGGCTGCATTTTCACTTTACACATCATGTATTTCCATACTGTTTTAAATCTTTTATATAATAAGCACCTATTTATTTTCTAATCAAAACAAAAAATTGTGACAAGCATTATGTAACTCAAAGGACCCATTACACATCCTTGATTCTACCTCTACCTTCTCCAACTGAAGAGCAGAGGGAACATATTCTAATAATGGTAGTAGTGGTAACAATAACAACAACAATACAGCACTTACAATGTGCCAGGAACTGTTCTGAGCACTGTGCATATGACAACTCATTTAATCATCACAACCCTATAAAGAAGATCACGATTATCCGCTTTCCAGGAAAGGAAACTCAGTGAATGACTTCCCAAGCTTACACAGTAGCAGAGGATGAAGCCAGGAACCATCCCCAATGCAAAAATGATACTAAAGGTGGTTTTATCTCCTCGTCCAACAAAATCAAAGGCAGAATACCTACCTTACTCATGGCTGTAACCCTGGAAACCTACCCACAGTAGAGGATCAATAAATGTACATTTCAAATTATGATTTTGGAAAATCTACCATATAGTCTCTTCCTCAAAGGAGGATGATGGACCTTTCTAATTTCAGTGAGGGGGAAAAAAAACAGGTTATGAACCAATGACCCAGGCCATAATCTGAATGTTCATCTTCAAATATCTCAAGAGAACATTAGAGCCAAGAGTAAACATATTCCAAAGAATGCCACAGACAGGGTCAAAGAAATGAAAACAAGTAAAAATTTGGTAACTTTTTGTTTCCTAACTAAAGGAAGAGAGGGAGCAGAGTAAATATTCAAATCAGAACACAGTAAAGAATCAGTTATTTGGAAAAATACCAAGCACCAGCACTGGAAATCCAGGGGAAAGGACTATACCCAAGGCATACTGGTGACGAGGAAACTCTAACATGCCTAAATTCCATACTTACCAAGCATTTGTTCACTCAAAATAGTCAGATGCATGGATTTATTGCTCCTAAATAAAACAAGCATACAAAACCCCAACCTGCTACTACATAGGCTGACTGCGCACTAGTAAACTATCATTTCAAACTGTAAAAACCAATTAACAAAAAATAACAAAGTGTTCCTATTTTCTGTAAGAAATTTCCGTAAGAATTTCCCCCAGTCTTAAATGACTTTTTGTTTTGAGGTGGAAGTCTCACTCTGTAAACCAGGCTGGAGTGCAGTGGCACAATCCGGGCTCACTGCAACCTCCGCCTCCCGGGTTCAAGCGATTCTCCTGCCTCGGCTTCCCAAGTAGCTGGGGCTACAGGAGTATGCTGCCATGCCTGGCTGATTTTTTTGTATTTTTAGTACAGATGGGGTTTCACCGTGTTGCCCAGGTTGGTGTCGAACTCCTGGGCTCAGGCAATCTGCCCGCCTCAGCCTCCCAAAGTGTTGGGATTACAGGCATGAACCACTGTGCCCCGCCTTAAATGACTTTTTTTTTTTTGGAGACATGGTCTTGCTGTTGCCCAGGCTGGAGTGCAGTGGTGCGATCATGGCTCACTGCAGTGTTGAGCTCCTGGGTTCAAGTGAACCACTCTAGCCTCCTGAGTAGCTGAGACTACAGGTATGCGCTACCATGCCTGGCTAATTTTTTTTTTTTTTTGTACAGATGGGGGTCTCACTGTGTTGCCTAGGCTGTTCTCCAACTCCTGGCCTCAATACTCCCATCTTGGCCTCTCAAAGCGCTGGGATTACAGGTGTGAGCCACCACACCCAGCCCTTAAATGTCTTCATGGTTCATAAATTCAAAGCTCCATTACAACAATCAATACCAAACCAATACACACCTCTAGTAGTTTTATGGATTTATGGTCAATGTTCCTAATAATCAGTTTGCTTTTATTCTTGCTTGGTGGGTGTTTAACAACCTGCTGGCTGGGGCCATACTTACCTGTGGAGGTAGAGGGCTGAGCTCCATCATCACTGCCATTGGTTATGCTTTTAGCAACATCTTCAGCTTGTTTGGGTCCCACTTTTTCCGGGGCATCACCAACAACCTCAAATTCAACGTCCTTTCCTAGGTCTTCACTGTAGGAGAATCACACAGGTCACTGCTATGACTATTTACAAAGCAAAGGAGCACCAGAGAAATCCTGTTGTTCCTCAAAGCATACACTATGTACACACCAAATATGTGGATCCTAATTTTTTTTTTTAATTTTTATTTAAAAAAAAATTAGAGATAGGGTCTCGTAATGTTGCCCAGGCTGGTCTTGAAATCCTGGGCTCAAGCCATCCTCCCACCTTGGTCTCCTAAAGTGCTGGGATTACAGGCATGAGCCAACCATACCCACCTTGGATTGTAATTTTCAAAGAGCTAAACTTACAATAAGAAAGACGGTACACAACAATTTCTGTGATAATCTACATGCACTTTCAAATCAGGGCAAGGTTTTGGTGTTTTGTTTCTTTAAAACAGTAAATTAACTTTTATTGCTAAAGCAGAAAACTGAGTCCAAAACTCAGTGGCCTGAAGTGGTAACTCTTAGACATGATTTCTTCAGCCACCATGGAGTGCAGCAGCGAGATCTCGGCTCACCGCAACCTCTGCCTCCCAGGTTCAAGCTATTCTTCTGCCTCAGCCTCCCGAGCAGCTGGGACTACAGGCAGCTTTTAGATACCATGTGGTATATTTCCACTTCATTGTACATGTCCTTCCACTATCTTTTCTTTCACAAGTGAAAACAAGCATGCCACTTACATCTAACTAGTGTCCAACTGAAGCAGGACCGCTTTGACTCCATTATACAACTGTGAAATACACTACTTACTAATAACTCTCATTCAGTCCTTCCTGTCATTTTTTTTTTTTTTTGAGACGGAGTCTCGCTCTGTTGCCCAGGCTGGAGTGCAATGGCGCAATCTTGGCTCACTGCAACCTCGGCTCCCAGGTTCCAACGATTCTCCTGCCTCAGCCTCCTGAGTAGCTGTGATTACAGGCATACGCCACCACACCCAGCTAATTTTTGTATTTTTAGTAGAGACGGGATTTCACCATGTTGTTCAGGATAGTCTCAAACTCCTGACCTCGTGATCCGCCACCTCAGCCTCCCAAAGTGCTGGGATCACAGACATGAGCCATCACACCTGGCCTCCTTCCTGTCATTTTATGCTTTTTATAAACAAAGTATGAAATGCAGTTCTCTCCAAATAGCCACACAAACACTATGCATGTTTGTATACTCATGAAAATACTGACAAAATAACTGGACACAGGCGGCAGCACCACTAAACCCTTTGTTTGTTAGATGCTACCCAAAAACCCCAAGTCAGGCGCAGTTCCACCACGTCAGTGAGCATGAACAAAAATGCAACCTGGTCAACACATGAATATATAAGCAGACATGGTAAGATACCATGTCTCTCTTAACTGTGCTATAGACTCAGGAATCTGTACAATTCTTTTTTTTTTTTTTTTGAGATGGAGTTTTGCTCTTGTCACCCAGCCTGGAGTGCAATGGCGCAAACTTGGCTCACTGCAACCTCTGCCTCCCAGGTTCAAGTGATTCTCCTGCCTCAGCCTAAGTTTTTGGGATTACAGGCGTGTGCCACCACCAGCCTTTGGGCAGGCTGGTCTCAAACTCCTGACCTCAGGTGACCCGCCCACCTTGACCTCCCAAAGTACTGGGATTACAGGTGTGAGCCACCGTGCCCGGCCAGTACAGACAATTCCCAATATTCTTTTGCTATTGTCAAAAAATCACAAACGAAATGATTTGTTTTATGGGAGAAATACTACTTTTTTCTAGAGAAACTTGAAAAACAATAATTTTATTCCAGTTTAATTACTATAATGAATTCGCCTCTGTTTAAACTGTTCAAACACCTGGACTCTAGCTCTTCCTGATCAGCCACCACTGATGACAGTTACTCTTAAACATTTTTTGCTTATTTCTTTTATTTCTGAGTTTGTTTTCTTTTTTAAGTTGGAGTCGCACTCTGTTGCCCAGGTTGGAGTGCAATGGCACAATCCCGGTTCACTGCAACCTCCACCTCCCGGGTTCGAGGGAATTCCCCTACCTTAGCCTCCCAAGTAGCTGGGACTATAGGCGCCTGCCACTATGCCTGGTTAATTTTCGCATTTTTAGCAGAGACGGGGTTTCACCACGTTGGCCTTGAACTCCTGACCTCAGGTGATCCACCTGCCTCAGCCTACCAAAGTGCTGGGATTACAGGCGTAAGCCACCACACCCTGCCAATTTCTGATTCCCCAAATGTTCCTGTTGGTCAAACATCACAGAACTCAGTGACCAACTCGACCAAATATACGATACAGTTTCAAATGAACAGCAGGGTTTAAGGATAAGAAAACACTTTTCCTCCATTTCCTCTAAAGTTTATATATTCAAATAATTTCTTACAATTAAAATATGAGTAGCTCTTACCTATGAAGGATGTTGATCAATAAAGTATAGTCCTGGAGGAAGTCATCTGCTTGAAGCCGGCTGCCATTTCTAATTCCAAATTCTGACAACTTCTTGTGATTATTAGCTAGGAAATGTGAAAATAATTTAGATAGTTCAGTTACATCTTCATAGAGCAGTCAGGTTTGTTTTTTAAAAAGCTAAACCTCTGTTATGGGGCTGAATTGTGTCCCATCCACCAAAATCCAAAGCTTGAAACCCTAATCCCTAGTATCTCAGAATGTGATTGTATTTGGAGACAGGACTTTTTAAAGGAATGATTAAATTTAAATGGGGCCAGTAGGGTGGGCTGTAATCTGATCTGACTGATGTCCTTATAGGAGGAGGAAGGCAGGCACAGTGGCTCACACCTACAATCTCAGCACTTTGGGAGGCCAAAGCAGGATTGATTCCTGAAGCCCAAGAGTTGCAGTGATTGCACCACTGCACTCCAGCCTGCTGGGCAACAGAGCAACAAAATTTTTTTTTTAAGACTCTGTCTCCAATCAATCAATCAATCGTGAAATTTGGACAGAGACATCAGGGATGTGCACCCCCAGAGGAAAGGCTATGTGACACAACAGAAAGGCAGCTATCTGCAAGCAAAGGAGAGAGGCTTTAAAATAAACCAAACCTGCCAGCACCTTCATCTTGGTCTTCCAGCCTCCAGAACTGTGAGAATGTATTGTTTAAGCAACCTGGGCTGTGGTATTTGTTATGGAGGCCCTAGCACCCTAAAACATTAAAACACTGGGAATTCAGTCTTAAAACACTTAACTACCGAAACTACTTCAAGGGGACCAGACTGAGAAATTCTGAAAACTTTTCCCCATTCTAATCAATTTTTTTTTTAAGACAGGGTCTCACTGTGTTACGCAAGCCGGAGTGCATCCCAGGCTTGAGCGGTCTTCCTACCTCAGCCTCCAGAGTAGCTGGGACTACAGGTGTGCACCACCATGCCTAGCTAAATTTTTTTTTTTTTTTTTTTTTTTGGAGACAGAGTCTTGCTCTGTTACCCAAGCTGGAGTGCAGTGGCACCATCTTGGCTCACTGCAACCTCCACCTCCCAGGTTCAAGCGATTCTCCCACCTTAGCCTCCCGAGTAGCTGAGATTACACGCACCCACCACCATGCCTGGGTAATTTTTGTACTGTTAGTAGAGACGGGGTTTTGCGATATTGGCCAAGCTGGTCTCAAACTCCTGATCTCAGGTGTGACCCACCCACCTCAGCCTCCCAAAGTGCTGGGATTACAGCCACAATGCCCGGCCTAATTTTTGCATTTTTACAAGAGATAAGGTTTTGCCATGTTGGCCAGGCTGGTCTCAAACTCCTGGCCTCAAGTGATCTGCCCGCTTCAGCCCCTCAAAGTGCTAGGATTAGAGGTGTGAGCCACCGCACCAAGCCCAATTTTCTATATAACCTCAATTTTCAATCCCCTTCTTGTCTTTTTTTTTTTTTTTAACATTTATTTCATCGTTTATAAGGAAAACGTTTAGAAAGGTTTTCCCTACACTGACACCCAGAACATACTAACGGTTTCTCCTAGTTCTTTTCCAGATCTGTTGCTTGCTTTACCATTTTTATCACCAGGAATGCCCTTGGCATTCTTACCCAGATTTCCACCTCCAAGCCCTTTCACACATCTCCACTGACTGCAAACCTCTTGGAACCATCACATTCAAAAGGAAAACCAATTAATATGGGTTCTTATTTTGGTGATTTAGCATCACCTGTGAAATCTTGTGCTGGCCTAACAACGCTGCTAACATTGTAAGGCTATTCCTCAACTGGGCTCCAAGTTCTGACTTTGCGAATCTCAAATCTATCACCTGCCTCTGCCTTAGTAAAAATCCCTCAATCCCCTCCTCCCTAACTAGCTCCCTGCTACTCCCCTGTTTAAACCCTGGTGGCAGGTGGCAGTGAAATACTGCCCCTTCCTCTGGAGGGTAGGGGTCAAGGGAGAGGAGGAAGACACACAGTGCACGTATGACAAGAGAGACTCCAACCTCACCACTGCTGCCAACCCCTCAGCACCCCAGCTTCCAGTGAAACCAAATAATGGGCCACTCCCAAGGCAGTTTAGGTTGTTTCACAAGCTCACACCTTTACAGACAGATGTTCATTCTGTCTAAATGCTCTCTTCTTTGTCCAGTGAGTCCCAACTATTTCTTCAAAAACTGACCCAAGGGCCCCCCCTCTCCTATTACTCCCCCTCCCTTTCACAAAGCTGAGTATACTTTCCTTAGATTTGTACTGTGTACACACTCTTTCTACAGTTTTCCTTGGACTATGCTGAATTCAGCTGTTGACAACCTACCTTCTCCTTCCAGGCCACAAGGCACTTCAAGCCAAGGTCTGTTGTCTTATTCATCCTTGACTTATGAATACCCAAAACTATGCCTGTCATACAGGACTCCACACATATTCTGATAAGTGCTGTCTCACCCTCCAAACCACATGTATTTCTGTACAGAACAGTCACACTGAGAAGCCACTGAGATTCCTGACCAGTTTCCATTTTTAAGCTAGCATTTGAAAGTGCTGGCTACAACTAAGGGACAGCATATAATCACAGACAGACTTTTTTTAAAAAGTCAGCTGGCTAGAATAAGGCTTGAATACTCAAGTAGACTCCTAAAATAGAGCACCACACAGCCAAAACATGGCCTCCAATTACACATGACCTAATAGCCCAAACAATTTCTCAACAAGCAACTACAACCAAGAAGAACCCTGACACTAAACCTGCATTTAAAGCCTTAACATCTGGATCCCAAAGTATGAATAAATGACCAATGGACAAATAGGTATGAATTAACTCAATATACGGGGAAAACACAGGGCCTAGAACCTTTGAAAATAACAGTACACTGGCAAAAACCGGGACATGAAAAAACGAGAACAGCAACCCAAATGAGCTGCAAAAGTGACCGAGGAGGTACGGGATCAACGAGTAGTCTGAAGGAGGAATAACTACGACGCAATTCTTACTATGAAAGCTTCAACAGAATCAAATATATTGTACCTTGTATAGCAAATGCATCAGCAAAAGGGATGACCTGCTTGAACTTTTCAAAGGAAAGATCAGAAAGCCAAAACTGGGCACTGAATTTCAATAATCTTTCTGCTATATAGAAGGAACAGGCTACCAAGGCTTGCCCACTCTTGGAGAAAAATCTCCAAATGCCTTAGAACCCTCCCCATTGTGATTTGACGGAAAGAACAGTCTTCTCATCACAAGGTTAGCTCCCAGGATCCATGATACCGGCAAGGAGGTTCCTTGGAAGTGGACAAGAGCACTGCAGTCACTGCAAATGTCTGACATGGAGCTCCCAAACATGGAAGTGTGATGACCCCCAGCAATGTCACCTTGAAAGAGCACCTCCATGACCAAACACTGCCACTCTCTGTAATATTGAGTATCATATACAGTAAATGAATCAACTAATGTGCACTCTTTCCTTTAAGCAGTCTCCTCAATGAGAGGAGTGAATAAATGCAATGTATGATACCTTCCGTCTCTCCCTCTTCGGAAGATATTAGGATCGTTCCTTTCCCATCTTCAATTTGGACATCTGGTGCTACCATAGCAAATTTTTCTTTCACTATCTACAAAAAAAAAAAAAAAAACAAAAAACAAACACGGATTCAAAATATTAACGTAGGTAATTAAAGATCATCAGAAATCCTAGACTTCTATAAAGGCTCTTACTTTCCCCTTCGATTTATTGGAAACCGGCCAAGTCACTCTTCAAGATCCCTTAGAGCAAGCAGGAAAGCCGTGAGGATTCACCTGAGTCCCATCCCCGCATCTGACCACTGATGCGGATCAGATCCAACTTCATCCCAACAGGGGACTACGAACTCCCTGGCCGGCTCCTGCTACTTTGTCTTTCCCTGCAGATTAGGTAGTGAGCTACACACACTTGACATATTTCATTTCAGTCTCTGTGCCAACCCTGTAATGGCAGGGGTTTAATAGATGGAATCATTTCTCATTAACCTGACTCTCAGATAAGCCTCCCCATTCCATGCATTTAGAGAAGTGATAATATTCTGTTAAATCCTACCAGCTCCTAAAAAAGAAGGAAAAAAGGAGGAACTCTCTATAGGTCTAAGTATCCTACAAACAGAGGAATTACCTTTAAGCTCAAGAATCACGAGATACCAAAGATGGGGCAAAAGAAACTGGGGCAACCACCCTCTGTTGTACCTGCCACTTCCCTGACCAAAACATAAGCTCAAATCAATCCGTCCTGCGTAACCAGTTTCTGGAAGAAAGGCCATTCCCTATCAGGCAGCAATGCTATTTGAGAAGGGCTGCTTCCTCCTCTCTCAAGAGGCATGTAAATATGTAGCATTATGATGGTCACAACCAGAGAACATCATGAAGTGATCTCAAAGTGGAAAGTGACACTTTTGGGTCATAAAAAAAGAAAACCTCCCTAATACACAAATATAGCCAATTTAACAGGAACTTAAGGACCAGACCATGTCCTAAATCCCCATTTCTTCCCTCACTTCAGCTCCAGAGGTGAACCCAGGTGTGCAAATGCTCTACGTCCTCAGGGACTAACTTACCACACCAGAATCAGGTCATATTAGTTAAGTGTGTACCACCACCAAGTCTCAACTCAGACCTCAGCAATAACAAAAGCCCCCTAATTTGCTGGGAGTGGGCACTGTCCAACATGCACAGAACCCAAAACTCTGCAAATGACTTATACCCTTTAATACAAAGCTGGTAACTGGGGCTTTGCTCTACTGGAAATGCAAACTTTGCACTGCATGCAAATACTTATCTGCTCACTGCCACAGTGAGGACCATTCAAGGATACCTGTTATTTGTCAAAAAATACAGAATTTACCCACTGTCTGGGAAGCAAAGAGCAAAGATGTCCTCTGCTTGCAGTGATACTGTGCCACCACTGTGCTGCAGATTCCAGTCAAATACTCCCACTCCGTTCTGGGATGTGAGGCACTTACTCTGGAACCACAGACAGAAAAGCCTGCAGGTATCCAGAAGGCAAAATAACCCAGGAAATCACAGCAACACATCTCTGCAGTCGGACTTTTTCAGAGTCACTAGCTAGTGTTTGCCTGTTATCACAGTAATACTGTAAAAGCAAAAGTAAAAGAGACCCAGGCCTTGCACTGACCTTGTCTTGTAAGGTGAGAACAGTCACTTTATGGACATTCAGCCGCACAGTCACCTCTGGCTTGCTGGCACATACGTAACAATTGGGGTTGGGAGGATCCAGTGCACAAGGCACAAGAAGCTTCTTTCTTGGGTTTGGTTGTTTATTCAAAAAAATCTTTGGAGGAGAAATAACAGGCAGAAATCAGAAACGTGTGCTATAATTTTATATACCATACAATCTAAAATTGCGTTTACCAGATATCCAATAAAAAATGACTTAAAAATTCCCTTCCAGATGGCAAAATGGATCAGGAAAATCATGAGCTTTTTAGGAGTCTAGTTTTTCAACCTTCTTTTCTAATCAGCTAAAGGCCAGGCTTGCTAGCCTTGCTGAAAAGACATCTCCTTGTATTATGTAACACTCCGTGTTCTTCTGCAACCTAATTTAGCAAGAGTAAGGGCAGAGGCATGCTCATCTGTGGTGCCTTCATTGTATCAGCTGCTGGTGTCCCTCCCTGAGGCTATTCTTATCAACCAAGTAATCTCATGACAAGACCAACACATTCATTTCTCCAGTTAACAATAATGCCTTTCACAGATGTCTAGAATCAATGTCACTGCCTTCCCAAATTTTCTGATTATAATAACATTTATATAATGAGGGAAAAAAATAACGTATTTCTGGCAGTATATGTACCTATTTACCATTCCTCTAATACTAAACAAAAAAATAATTAAGAACCAAGGCAGATATAAAATTTTTTTTTTTTTTTTTTTTTTTTTTTTTTGAGGCAGAGTCTCGCTCTGTCGCCCAGGCTGGAGTGCAGTGGCGCGATCTCAGCTCACTGCAAGCTCCGCCTCCCGGGTTCCCGCCATTCTCCTGCCTCAGCCTCCCGAGTAGCTGGGACTACAGGCGCCGCCACCACGCCCGGCTAATTTTTTTGTATTTTTAGTGGAGACGGGGTTTCATTGTTTTAGTCAGGATGGTCTCGATCTCCTGACCTCGTGATCCGCCCGTCTCGGCCTCCCAAAGTGCTGGGATTACAGGCTTGAGCCACCGCGCCCGGCCAAAAATTACATTGAAATTAAGAAAAGCTGGCCGAGACGGGCGGATCACGAGGTCAGGAGATCGAGACCATCCTGGCTAACATGGTGAAACCCCGTCTCTACTAAAAAATACAAAAAAACTAGCCGGGCGAGGTGGTGGGCGCCTGTAGTCCCAGTTACTCGGGAGGCTGAGGCAGGAGAATGGCGTGAACCCGGGAGGTGGAGCTTGCAGTGAGCCGAGATCCGGCCACTGCACTCCAGCCTGGGGGGGGACAGAGCGAGACTCCGTCTCAAAAAAAAAGAAAAAAAAAAAAGAAAAAAAAAAAAGAAAAGCTCCAAGTTCCTGCTACTACTAAAGTTTGGAAAACACTAGCAAGATCCAACACAAACAACAAATGTCAGAAGACAAGAAGTTGAGACACGAACCTTTATCTTGTGACTACAATGTAGTGTTAAGTCTGCTAAGAGGAATGAATTCTAAAGGAGTACTCTATGGATTCCCCCGAGCATACAGAACTAAATCCCTCAAGAGACACTAAAGCCCTCCTCTGTAAAATAGCTTCTCCCTACAATGAATACTGGCAGGTAGAAGGGCTAGAAGCAAACTGCCCAGGCCAAGCAGGCTACAGAGGCAGAAAGATTTGTTTGATTTTGGGCTTCACTGGGAAGTTAAGTGTGCTAAGGGAAACTGACAATAATAAAAGCAATTGCTACCACGATTAATACCTGGGCTAACATTAATCCATGCTGGAATTCATTTACAAATGTAAACAAATGAAATCCAGATATATTACTATTTTTTCTTTTGAGACAGAGGTTCACTCTTGTTGCCTGGGCTGGAGAGCAATGGTGCGATCTCGGCTCACTGCAACTTCGCCTCCTGAGTTCAAGTGATTCTCCTGCCTCGGCCTCCCGAGGAGCTGGGATTACAAACTTGCGCTGGGATTACAAACTTGCGCTGGGATTACAAACTTGCGCCACCATGCCCGGCTAATTTTATTTATATATATATATAAATAAAATTATATATATATATATATAAAAAATATATATATATTTTAGTAGAGACCAGGTTTCTCCACATTAGTCAGGCTGGTCTCGAACTTCCGACCTCAGGTGATCCGCCCACCTTGGCCTCCCAAAGAGCTGGGATTACAGGCGTGAGCCATTGTGCCTGGCCAGATATATTAATATTAATAGTCCAAGAGTGACATGGAGCTAAGCAGGCAAAGAAACCAGAAGGATGTGATGGGAAATAACATACATTTTAATAAGTTCAGTAGTTTGTACACGCCTGTAATTCTAGCACTTTGGGAGGCCAATGCGGGCAGATCACCTGAGGTCAGGAGTTCGAGACCAGCCTGGCTAACATGGTAAAACCCCGTCTCTCCTAAAACTACAAAAATTAGCCAGGCATGGTGGCACCCGCCTGTAGTCCAAGCTACTGGGGAGGCTGAGGCAGGAGAATCGCTTGAAGTTGGGAGGTGGAGGTTGCAGTGAGCTGAGACTGCGCCACTGCACTCCAGCCTGGGTGACGGAGCAAGACTCCATCTCAAAAAAACAGATACCCAAAAATAAAGTTATTAGAAATTAAAAATATATACAATAAAAGTTTAAGTAGAAATGACAGACTGGGCAATTTGATTCTGTTCCTTCAAACTGAAATTTCATAAAAATAAAATATTTTAAGAGTGCATCGAGGCTGCGCGCAGTAGCTCACACCTGTAATCCCATCACTTTGGGAGGCTAAGGCAGGCGGATCATTTGAGGCTAGGAGTTTGAGAACAACCTGGGCAACACGCTGAAACACCGTCTCTACTTAAAATACAAAACTTAACCATGTGTGGTGGCATGTGCCAGTAATCCCAGCTACTCGGGAAGCTGAGGCAGGAGAATCGCTGGAACCCAGGAGGTGGAGGTTGCAGTGAGCCAAGATCACACCACTGTACTCCAGTCTGAGTGACAGTGAGGTTCCGTCTCAGAAAAAAAAAAAAAAAAAAAAAAAAACAGGAAGGAAGGGAGGGAGGGAGGGAGGGAGGGAGGGAGGGAAGGAAGGAGGGAAGGAAGGAAGGAAGGAGGGAGGGAGGGAGGGAGGGAAGGGAGGGAGGGAGGGAGGGAAGGAAGGGAGGGAGGGAGGGAGGGAGGGAGGGAGGGAGGGAAGGAAGGGAAGGAGGGAGGGAGGGAGGGAGTGCATCAGGCCAGGTGCAGCGGCTCACACCTGTAATCCCAGCACTTTGGGAGGCCAAGCTGGGAGGACTGCTTGAGCTCAGGAGTTCAGGACCAACCTGGACAACATAGCAAGACCGCATCTCTTAAAAAAAAAAAAAAAAAAAAAAAAAAACGGCCAGGCGTAGTGGCTCACACCTGTATGCCTGTAATCCCAGCACTTTGGGAGGCCAAGGTGGAAGGATCAGGACGTCAGGAGTTCGAGACCAGCCTGACCAACATGGTGAAACCCCGTCTCTACTAAAAATACAAAATTTAGCCAGGCATGGTGGCGTATGCCTGTAATCCCAGCAACTCAGGAGGCTGAGGCAGGAGAATCGCTTGAATCCGGGAGGCAGAGGTTGCAGTGAGCTGAGATCGCGCCACTGCACGCCAGCCTGGGCGACAGAGTGAGACTCCATCTCAAAAAAAAAAAAAAAAAGTGTGTATCAATGACACTGCAAAGTAAAGAGTACCATTGCAAACTAGGTATTTTTTGAAATTTCTGAAGGTAAATGGGTCATTTTATTTCAACAAAAAGGGGAACCTAAACAACAGTAAAAGTATTGGCTAATATTTCCTAGGAAGCGTTCTTGAGCTGGTAAGAAAGTGAAGTGTCTGCAGACATAACATCGAAGGAAGGAATCCAAAGAGAACATCCAAGTAGTGTTAGTCTTAAGAGATACACCTACCCCACCCACCACTAAGGTAGGAACTCTTAAAATAGGAGATCCTTACACAAAGCAAGGAGCTGAAAGGACAGGAGAAAAATACTTTCTCCATAAAAATTATCTTAAACTTGGTGCTTAGTGGAGGGGGAGGAGTATCTTCCCATATAATTCATGACAATAACACACGGCCCGTTCAGGTTTGTGGTCTGAATACATAAGTATTGAAAATCCTAAAATTAAGAATTGAAAAGTGGTCCTCTATTGGCAGTGCCCCAAGCACCCACATATTATAACCAGAAATGCTTTTTGAAGAAATACATCTACAATGGGTTCCTAAAGAATTACCAGACACAATTCTAATACACATTCAGTTTTTAAAAAATCATAAACCATACAAGCGAAGCACTATGAGAAATAGCAGAAATGACAGCAGATTCACCCATAAAGATCTCAGACACTAACATGATCAAAAACTATAAAATAAAATTGAAAAGAATGACTCAACAGAATGACTGAAGAGGGGACTATAAAATGATCAAGCGGCCAGGCGTGGTGGCTCATGCCTGTAATCCCAGCACTTTGGGAGGCCAAGGCAGGCAGATCATGAGGTCAGGAGATGGAGACCATCCTGGCTAACACGGTGAAACCCCGTCTCTACTAAAAATACAAAAAATTAGCGGGCGTGGTGGCGGGCGCCTGTAGTCCCAGCTACTCGGGGGACTGAGGAAGGGGAACGGCGTGAACCCGGGAGGTGGAGCTTGCCGTCAGTGGAGATCGCGCCATTGCACTCCAGCCTGCGCGACAGAGCGAGACTCCGTCTCAAATAAATAAATAAATAAATAAATAAATAAAAATTTAAAAAATAAAATGACCAAGCAAATTTTAAAACCCACATAGCACTCTCAGAATTGAAAAACAGCTGAAACATCTTCTTTGTATAAGGATCACACAATGAATTCTTCCAAGAATTCAGCAAAATTGGAAATGTTAGAAGCAAAAACAACTTCTTTTTTTTTTTGAGACAGAGTCTCACTCTGTCGCCCGGGCTGGAGTGCAGTGGCGCCATCTCGGCTCACTGCAAGCTCCACCTCCCAGGTTCATGCCATTCTCCTGCCTCAGCCTCTTGAGTAGCTGGGACTACAGGCACCCACCACCACACCCGGTTAATGCTAATTTTTTTGTATTTTTAGTAGAGATGGGGTTTCATCATGTTAGCCAGGATGGTCTCAATCTCCTGACCTCGTGATCTGCCCGCCTCAGCCTCTCAAAGTGCTGGGATTACAGGTGTGAGCCACCACGCCCGGCCGCAACTTCTTATTTCATTTTTGTTGCAATTTCCAGGAAGCTTAAACACACTCACTTGGTAACTAGAAAAATTAATTTTCCAGTGCTTTAAACCAATTTTATTGTTTTCATTTTAAAAATTACCTGTTTAATGTACTTTTTATTAATGATTTTTAAAAGGGGGGTGAATATAAATGCAAACAGAAATACTCACTGTTCTGCACTGGTCTATTTTTCCTGATAAAATCTTCAATCCTTCCAGTACTATCAACCCAGCAATCACTGCATTAGTAGTAGCAATAGCAGGAATAATGTTCCCTGCCATTGCTGGAAAAAAAAAAAGATGAGTATGTTTTGCTGCTTAAAAAAACAACTTCAAGGTTTTAGTGATACAACTTTAGTACAAGTAACTTACACTTGATATCAAATCTACTCTTCATATTCATACTGAAAATATGCATCCTGAGGTTTGCAGCAGAGGTGACAAAATCCATTGCAGATGGGTCATCCTGCCAATAATTTAAACAATTTAACAAGTTTCTCCACAAATTTACTATTCTGAAGCATTACTTTCAGAACAATACTTTCATGTGTTTGTAACACTGTAGGCTTTCAACTAGAACGAGAGGGTGCTGAGCTAGGACCTCACAGTAGCATGGAGGTGGGCTAAGTAGGGGGCGGGGTCTTATCATCAGCTCCTCTGGTTCAGTAATGACTCTGATAAGAACACCAAAAACCGGCCGGGCGTGGTGGCTCAAGCCTGTAATCCCAGCACTTTGGGAGGCCGAGGCGGGCGGATCACGAGGTCAGGAGATCGAGACTATCCTGGCTAACATGGTGAAACCCCGTCTTTACTAAAAATACAAAAAACTAGCCGGGCGTGGTGGCGGGCGCCTGTAGTCTCAGCTACTTGGGAGGCTGAGGCGGGAGAATGGCGTGAACCCGGGAGGCGGAGCTTGCAGTGAGCCGAGATCATGCCACTGCACTCCAGCCTGGGAGACACAGCGAGACTCCGTCTCAAAAAAAAAAAAAAAGAACACCAAAAACCACCAGCTTCTAGGAACTCACTACAGCCTAAACAAAGGCACCAGAGACTCAGGTTGTACACCAGAACCTCAATTCTACTCACTGACAATGGCAACCCTTTCCTGGGTCCATTCATTAGTAATGAGAAGGTTGCTGGACAAACAGAATCTGGGCCAAAAGATGGGTCATTTAAGAAAACTGTTATAGGCTGGACATGGTGGCTAACACCTGTAGTCTCAAGCAATTTAGTAGGTTGAGGCAAGCAGATTGCCTGAGCTCAGGAATTTGTGACCAGCCCAGGCAACATGGCAAAACCCCATCTCCACCAAAAATACAAAAAATTAGCCAGGCATGGTGGCGCACAGCTAAAGTCATCCCAGGTACACGGGAGCCTGAGGTGGCGGGATCGCCTGAACCCACGCAGAGGCTGCAGTGAGCCAAGATAGTGTCACAGCACTCCAGCCTAGATGACCGACCGAGTGAGACCCTGTCTCAATTTAAAAAAGCTGTTTCATTAACACTTCAGAAAAACCTGGATGACTCTTTTCAGCTCCCCTTTGCCAAACTTTCTTCATATGCGCCACTCTCTCATATATGCTGTTTCTTCAGATAAGGCAATACAAGTTTTTCCCGTTAACGATTTATATTTTTTCTGAGACTATATCCTAGTCTCTAGATTTCAGCAAGGCTTCCTGCTTTGAACTGAGAAGATACTACCCTGGTCTAAAATTCAGAGGCATCACAGAACAGAAGAAAAAACACTGATAGCATAGCTCTTTACGTACTTATTGTTTCGCTGTGAATCCTCAGGCAAGTCAAATTCCCTGAGTCAAAATCCCTTAATCTATTAAATATGAGAAATTATATCCGTATCTCATAAGGTGTGGTGAGGACTAAGAATACTGAATACTCAACACAGTGTCTTCCCTAGGCAGCTGTCTTATCACACCCATTCCATGTGGACTTTACTCAAGAGGATAACAATTCCCGTTCCGAGGGCTCTTTATTTAGCCTCTGTGCAGATGAAAACTTCCCAAATCACTAGCATAACAATAACAATGAAAATATGAAAAGTTACTCTTTAAATATCACAAAACCCAAGAGACTAATGTTTATAAGAATCCCAAGAATCTAAATATACTAGCTTCATTTTAGTGTATTTAGATGTCTGATTCAACCAGTTTCAAAATCTGTACACACAAATTTTTCTCAGGTTTCTAAAATTGGCCTTTATGCCTTAAGATCCATGACTAATCTTTACCACCATTCCTATCTCATACAAACTTTATGAGATAAAACACTTTTAGCCATAGATAATACTGATCACAATTAAGTAAGATTAATTCATAATATCAAATCTCAAAATATGACATAACTGCAGAGTACTATTAAATATGATTTTAACGTCTAAGAATAATTACATCTCATTTTTATATCAAGAGCTCCTTCAGACTTCTGAAACAGTCACAACTATTTCAATTCAGACAATCTTACTACTTTCGAGGGCAAATCAGGCCAATGAGATGTTTTCTCCAAATGATTTTATGACTTCTATGAACACATCTACACTACACAAGAAACATTTCACTTTAATATGTTCACATTATTTTTCTAGTCAACATAATTATAAACCCCGAACACATCACTAGAATCCCAAATGAAGTTTTATGATATTGCTTGAATTCATGTACAGAAAATTCAGCTCCATACAGCAATTAAAGCTGAAAATATCCAAGCCAAATTTAACATATTTCCTCAAAATCTAGTAAATATTCAAAAAATGACTAGCTTGTATTACACCTCAAGAACTAACCTCAAGAACTAAAACACACTTTTGATATGTAATTACTTGCCACACATTGTCAAAACGAACCTTATCCCATATGAGCTCAGCTCCATCCCCCTTTTCTGCTAAATGAACTCTCAAAGTCTCAATGCTCTTTGAAAAAAGGCGTGCATAGCTCTTTACATCTAGAACCTGCTGGTCTTTCAGGCCTAACTGGGGTTCATTCTGTTGATCTGTTGCATTCGTTTCTTCTCCTTAAAAAAAAAAAAAAAAAAAAAAAGTATATATAATATCAGAAATTTCACTGATAAACATCATTCCTCTACTGTGCTCTATTTAACAAGTTCAATCTCCAACCATTAAGAAATCAAATATGAAATAAATTCCATTAAAATAATTATCATGGGACCGGGCACGGTGGCTCACGCCTGTAATCCCAGCACTTTGGGAGGCTGAGGCAGGTGGATCATGAGGTCAGGAGATCGAGACCATCCTAGCTAATACAGTGAAACCCCGTCTGTACTAAAAATACTAAAAATTAGCTGGGCGTGGTGGCAGGAGCCTGTAGTCCCAGCTACTCAGGAGGCTGAGGCAGGAGAATGGCGTGAATCCAGGAGGCGGAGCTTGCAGTGAGCCGAGATGGCGCCACTGCACTCCAGCCTGGGCGACAGAGCGAGACTCCTTCTCAAAAACAAAACAAAACAAAAAACTGTTAAAGCTGAGATAGGAAAGGTACAAGACCACCTCAGAACCTCACAGGATTACTGGGAGATTCAAAGATATAATGTAGATAAAATGATAAATAAGCATTATGCCCAGCACCTAGTGAGAACTCAGTAAGCGGACACTACTAGAATCATAATTAAATCTGTTTGATAACTATCCCCAGATTGTTGAGAACTGCTCTAAAATGATATCCCAAGTCTCCCAGGATCTTTTAAGTTTCAATGCGTGTTATATTGCTGTGCATAAATTAATCCTAATATAGTTCAGATAAAGGAGAGACAAGAAGTGTTGAAGGGGAGTGGGATGAGAAAGCAGCCACAATTGTTTTCCTGCATTTAAATTTTTTTTTTTTTTTTTTTTTTTTTTTTGAGACGGAGTCTGGCTCTGTCGCCCAGGCTGGAGTGCAGTGGCCGGATCTCAGCTCACTGCAAGCTCCGCCTCCCGGGTTCCCGCCATTCTCCTGCCTCAGCCTCCCGAGTAGCTGGGACTACAGGCGCCCGCCACCACGCCCGGCTAATTTTTTTTTTTTTTTTTTTAGTAGAGACGGCGTTTCACTGTGTTAGCCAGGATGGTCTCAATCTCCTGACCTCGTGATCCGCCCGCCTCGGCCTCCCAAAGTGCTGGGATTACAGGCGTGAGCCACCGCGCCCGGCCTAAAATTTTAAAATGTGCTGGGCACAGTGGCATACAGTCCCAGCTACTCAGGAGGCTGAAGCAGGAGGATGGCTTGAGTCCAGGAGTCCAGGGATGCCTTGCGCTATGACAGCCTGTGAACGGCCATTGCACTCGAATCTGGGCAACACAGCAAGACTACGCCTCAAAAAAACTTTTCATTTCTAAAAATTAAAAAAAATTTAAATTAAAAATGTGTTTCTAGATTAAATCTTAAAGAGATAATCACAAGGATACAATGGTGTACATAAATAGGCCAGGTGCAGTGGCTCACGCCTGCTATCTCAGCTACTCAGGAGGCCAAGGCAGGAGAATCGATTGAACCCAGGTTGCAGTGAGCTGAGATAGTGCCACTGCACTCCAGCCTGGGCAACAGAGTGAGACTCAGTCTCAAAAGGAATCACCAAGATGTACATAAATATATAGTGATCTCAAAACTTTATTTCAGGGAAAATATGAAAACACTACGTGTTAATCAATAACAGACTAGTTAATTACACTGACTGACAAAAGCAAGTTAGAGTTTATCAATAGGATGATTCCATTACGCAGTGTATACACGATTGCCTGCATCTGTGTGCATAGGGCGGACCACCAGAACACTTCTGAAAATGTTATTAGTGGCTATTTCTCTAACTGTGGGACTTCAGTGACTTTTGTTCTTCATACTTTTTTGCATCGTTTGAATGTATGAAGACATATCATTTTCAACCAACAAGGGGGCTATACAAAGACTTTAGGCAAGAACATTTCCAGCTTAGGTGTTCCACGACTAAAATGTATTCTTTACCTTGACTTTGTACTTCAGCCCAGTCCAACGGAACTGGAGGTTTCCTTTTCCGCCACAGTTTGTCCATTGTCAACAGATACCTGATGTCATCTTTAAAAAGCTTAAAAAAGAAAGATAGATCCCATGAACCCTACAATCCCTAATTGATAAGATACAAGAACATTCCATTGCTGATCTATTATATTACACTATGAAATCTGATTTAAAGATACATGTCATATACCACCAGCATAACAATTTTCAAAAGAAAAAACATTTGTAAAAGGAAGTTCTAACAGAATCCCTACATTGAAAACAGTGAAATGCAGAAGTGCTCTGAGGAATGCAGAGTAAAGGAGCCCTGAAATGCTGACTGCCCCTGCCTTCCTAAGTCACCTCTCCAAAAGCTCCCCTAAAACTCCAAAGATCAGTCTGAAGCACAATCATACAAATAAATGTACACCAGCTCTGCGGGAACTACAGACAATCACTGAGCCTAGGGATGCCAGTCAGAAATGCCTCCAAGCTCATGGGTACATGCCAATAAAGTATACAGATTTTTAAAGTAAAGTGCTTCACAACAGAACTTCTGAACTGCAGTATCTTTAAAATGTGGTCTCCTCTCGAAATATAACCCACAGAAACAAGAGCAAAAATAAAATGAAAAAACCCCCAAACACACAATTATTACAAAAACAAAAACATTACAAGTAGACGGAAAAACTATCCTATGAAAAGATGTGCTAGAACTTCAAGTGATTTTAATATTTTTTTCTTATTCCTTATCTGCATTTTCTATTGTTAATTTATTCAACACATTTATTGCTGGTACCAGGCAAGAACAGAAATTTGGCTATATTTAAAAATCACAGCCATTTCTATCAAAATATACTTAATTCATCAATACTAATTGAGCATCCTTAATCTTTAGAGAATAAGCCAAATATACAAATAATCAGAATACAATTTAGTGCGAATAGCACAAAGTCTTGAGTAATATAAGGATTTCTGGCTGAGCGTGGTGGCTCACGCCTGTAACCCCAGCACTTTGGGAGGCCAAAGTGGGTGGATCACGAAGTCAAGAAATGGAGACCACTCTAGCCAACATGGTGAAACACCATCTCTACTAAAAATACAAAAATCAGCTGGGCGTGGTGCCACATGCCTGTAAGCCCAGCTACTCGGGAGGCTGAGGCAGGAGAATTGCTTGAACCCAGGAGGCGGAGATTGCAGTGAGCTGAGATCGCACCACTGCACTCCAGCCTGGCGACAGAGTGAGACTCGATCTCAGAAAAAAATATATTTCTATTTTATCTAAGAAATAAGGAAAGAGTCTCCTTGTGACAGCAACATGTGAAATGGGTACAAAGGCAAGGAGATGAATCCCCTATGACTTGGGTAACAAATGTGGCTGGAAACAATTTGTAGAGGATGTGAAGGCTTGAACCAACAGTTTTCTAAGCCTAAGCTCCACCTCTTTCTCTTTTATGCAACTATTACTAAATATTAGGAGTCCCTCAGATTTCTGTACTGAACCATCTTTTCATTCTATCCTCCATGGTGTATCATGTCCATTTCCAGTAGTTAACCACATCTATAAACCTAGGAATCCCAAATATAACCCCAGTTGAAACCTCTCTACTTATCTACAAAAACACTTCTCTAATGTTCCAAAAGAATTTCAAATGAGTTCAAAGTTGCTGTATCACCTTCTCCTACCCTCCCCCAACCCCTATACACACATCTGCTTCCCACCTCACTTACATCAGAGAACAGCACCTCTGTTCTTTGACCTGCCCAGGCTGAAGTGCAGTGGTGTGACCATAGCTCACTGAAGTCACAACCTCTTGGGCTCAAGTGATATTCCTGTCCCAACCTCCTAAGTAGGTAGGGACCGCAGGCTCAGGCCACCAAGCCTGGTTATTTTTTTTTTTTTAGTGATGGGGTCTTGCTATACTGCCCAGGCTGGTCTTGTGCTCCTAGCCTCAAGTGATCCTCCCGCCTTGGCCTTCCAAAGTGCTGGGATTACAGGTGTAAGCCACAGTGCCCAGCCAGGTACCATTTTTTTATTCCACTGACCTTCACCATATACATCCAAAATCCTGTTGAGTCTACTCCTCCATGCTCCACTGGGAGTACAGATGGCTGTACTCCAGATTATTCCGGCACTGCACAACTCCAGGGGCACTGTCCCAGATTGGTTATCATACGAATACCAGATCCTAGGGTAGTGTATGCATCCCTTCTATCCCCTTATAGTGATCCTGTAAGACTATCTTTCAATGGACTGCCACTGTCTTGCTGTAACATCCTTAACAAGGCCTAGAAAGTCTGCCTGATCTGACGTCAACTTATCTCTCCAGTAATCTTTTTCCACTCTCCCCTTAATGGAATTTAAGTCAGTTTTCCAACTGAGA